>NC_092754.1:31461375-31761375 GCF_047496795.1 Chiloscyllium punctatum
ACCAAAATATATTCGACAAACCGAGCTGCAAGAAGGTAGGTAATGAGAGTGGTCACTAGGCCTGTACAAATACGATAATTTCATAGTTGAATCAAGAGTCACCATCAGACGTTTGCTGTATGGATCAGGTCCTTCAGTGCAGGAGAAGAGGAGGAATAGACAAGGAAATGCTTTAAAAACTCCCATTCTGATCCATACATGGGATCCCTCATGATCCGGAAAACGTTTTGATTTGGCAAAGGACAAGGTGGCCAAATTAGGGAGTCACAACCTGTCCTTCCCTGAACCATCTAAATAGGCTTAGAACACATGAAGATGAGCAGGCTATTCACCCCATCTTCCCTGTTCTACCATCCAGTTAGATCACAGCTGACCTGGAATGTAACTCCATTTATACAGTTTTACACACTTCCCTTAAAAGCTCTGGTAAACAAGAAATTATCTCTCTGATTTAAAACTGACAACTGATAAAGCATCAACTGTATTTCAAATTTCAGCATTAACAGAATTTGAGAATTTTTGTTTTGGGTAAAGAATCCTAAATTTCTATTGCTAGTTGTGTGTGGCAGTGATTCTTAATTTCACTCCTAAAAGATCCGGCTCTAATTTTTACACTTCAACACCTCATCCCAGACTCAGCAACCAACTGAAGTCAGCTCTGTACATTCCGAATGAAGGGCTTATACGCGAACGTCAATTCTTCTGCTCCTCAGATGCTGCCTGACCTGCTATGCTTTTCCGGCGCCACACGTTTTAACGCTGACCTCCAGCATCTACAGTCCTCACTTTCTCCTCTAAGCATGACACAGGACAGGACACCCTAGCATGCCTTGGGCTAGACAACAATATTGCGTTTGTGAGTGGTTTATTTCTCTCTATGCTAGAATAGTTGGGGACATGAGGACAGGAAAGTTTTTTCTATGAACTCTCACTTTGTACATGAGCATTACTATGGACCAGACCAAACCACCTCAAAACATACTAAGGAGACAGCCTAGACCCTAATCTTTATCTTATTTAGAAGCAAGTGTAAGGTGCTGTGTTCCAAATGTGATTCAATTGGTCAAACTCCTAGGCTTTATGCAAAACACACTTTATTCTTGCACCACAGTTAAAATACAAACCAAAGAAAAAAGAATTGGCATAGTTTTTAACTCTATCGAAATACTTAACAAAATAACATATATTTTAACTTCTACTCATCAACCGTTCCAAGACAGCACCATCCCATAAACACACCTTTGACAAAGGCAAATTCAGCAAAACAGATTTCCCTCACTTGCTATCTCCTCCAGTCCAGAAGGAACACTGACAGAAATGAATCAGGACAGATATTATGCCAGCTTCTGCAGCAGCAGAAAGAGAGATGTCTCTAGCAGATTCAACTCCAAAAAGCCCGACTTCAACAAAAATGTCTGCGTGGGTTTCCTCTGGGTGCTCTGGTTTCCTCCCACAGTCCAAAGCTGTGTGTGTTGGGTGAATTGGCCATGCTAAATTGCCCATAGTGTTAGGTGCATTAGTCAGAGGGAAATAGGTCTGGGTGGGTTACTCTTTGGAGGGTCGGTGTGGACTGTTGAGCCAAAGGGCCTGTTTCCACACTGTAGGAAATCTAATCTAATCTAAAAAAAACTGAAAGCAAACAGGTCTGTGTGGAGCCTGACTCCATCCTCTCATGTACCTTTTGTCTGATTTTAAAAAGAACCCGAAGTCATTTCCTCTGCTTTGCATGGAGCAGATACCTCTGCACCATGTTTACAACACACTCTTCAAGAGAAACAAGACAGAATAAATCCCTCTTAAAGGCACATATTAGCACAACATACTTGGATAAGTATCAGGAATACTCACAAAGTACACTTTCATTTAAGTGAAAGTCATAGATTCATAGAGGTAGACCGCATGGAAATGCTTCTGCCTAACTTGTCCATGCCAACTAGTCCAATTTGCCTGCATTTGGCTCATATCCCTCTGAATCTTTCCTATCCATGTTAATGTCCAAATGTCTTTTAAATGTTACAACTGCACCCACCTCTACCACTTCCTCTGGCAGCTTGCTCCATATAACACCACCCTCTGCGTGAAAATGTTGCCCCTTAGGTCCTTTTTAAATCTTTCCCCTCTCACCTTAAACCTATGCCATCTGGTTTTGGACTCTCCTACCCTGGGGAAAAGACCTTTGCGTTCCACCTTCTCTATGACCCTCAAGATTTTATAAACCTCTGTAAGGTCACCTCGCAGCCTCCTACACTGCAATGAAAATGGTTCCAGCCTATCCTGTCTCTCCAAATCTTCCAGTCTTGGTCATATCACTGTAAATCTTTTTTGCACGCTTTCCAGTTTAATAATATCCTTCCTATAGAAAGGTACCAAAAGCGCATGAAGTACTCCAAATGTGCTCTTACCAATGTCTTATATAGCCATAACATAATGTCCCAACTCCTGCATCCAATGCTCAAATCGATGAAGGCAAGCATACTAAACACCTTCTTCACCACCCTACCTATCTTCAAGGAACTATGTACCTGTACCTCTAGGTTGTGTTCAACAACACTCCCCAGGACTCTACCATTAACTGTGTAAGTCCTGCCCTGATTTGTCAATGCAACACCTCGCATTACCTGAATTAAACTCCATCTGCCATTCCTCAGCCCACTGGCCCAGTTGATCAAGATCCTGTTGTACTTATAGATAACATTCTTCATTATCCACTACACCACCAACTTTGGTGTCATTTACAAAATTACTATCCATGCCTTCTTTGTTCTCGTCTAAATTGTTTATATGAATGATGAACAACAGTGAACCCAGCAGCAATCCTTGCAGCACACAACTGGTCACAGGCCTCCAGTTTGAATAACAACTCTTTATCAACACCCTCTTTTTCCGACTGTCAAGTCAATTTTGTATCCAGTTGGCTAGCTCTTCCTGGATGCCATGTGTTCTAACCTAACTAACCATGCAGTACCTCATAAAGTCCATTTAGACAACGTCTACTGCACTGCCCTCATCCATCTTCTTGGTTACCTCTTCAAAACAATTAACTCTGTGAAATACAATGGATCATGCACAAAGGCATGCTGACTACCCCTAATCTTTCAAATGCATTTCCAAATGCATGTAGATCCTTTCCCTCAGAATTCCCTCCAACAACATACCCAGCACTGACACCAGGTTCATCGGTTTGTCGTTACCTGTGGCCTTTCTTAAATAATGGCACAAAATTAGACACCCTCCAGTCATCTGGCACCTCACCTGTGGCTGTCAATGATACAAGTATCTCCACTAGGCCTGCCGCAATTTCCTCCCTAGCTTTGCACCATATCCTGGAATACACATGATCAAATCCCAGGGATGTATCTACCTTTATGAGTTTTAAGACTACCAGTACCTCCTCTTTGGATATCTTTCAAGACATCTCTATTTACTTCTCCAAGTTTTCTAGCTTCCATGTCTTTCTCCCCAGTAAATACTGACAACAAATAATCGTTTTGGATCTTACCCATCTCCTGCGGTTCCACACATAAATAGCCTCATTGATCTTTAAGGGGCCCTATTCTCTCCCTAATTACTCTTTTGTTCTTGGTACACTTGTAAAATCTCTTTGGATTCTCCTTTACCCTATCTGCCAAAGCTAACTCATATCCCCTTTTTGGCCTCCTCATTTCCTTCTTAAGTATACTCCCTCAATCCCTGTATTCCTCAAGTTATTATTGCACGAGTAATATTGAATATGCAAATGCTATGTTTGCTAAAATTTAGAATCAGCTATAAAGGGAGAGCATGAATGAGAGCTTGGTAACTTGTTGCATGCAGAAAAGGGCATGTAGGTGGACAGCCTGAAAATGGAATCATTGTAGTAGATCCCAGGGAAGGAACCATTCACTTGAATTACACAGTGTTGCAAATGAGCTGTCCATTGAAAGCGTGCAAAAGTTAATCCTGAGCAAGCAGGCACATCAGTACATGTGGGAGCAAACCTTGACTCTTTGACCTTTCATGAGACTGACAACAGTGTATGGTATAAGCATGAATTTTTTGCTGTATTCGTGATTTGCTTAGTGAATATGTGTTTAGCTGATTCACAAATGTTAGTGCAAACAGCAATGTGAAATTATTCTTTTGCTTCAAAGTTAAGGGCAGTGTGATCTTATCGAGCTCTCACATTGCCGTGTCTCCAGCAGAGGTAGGTTATTGACCCACTTACAGTAAATGACAATAATATTTTTTTTAATTCACTGTGTGATGTAGACATTGCTGGCTGGCAAGCATTTATTTCCCGGCCCTAGCTGCTTTTGAACTGAGTGGCTTGCTAGGCCATTTCACAGGATAAATTAGAGTGGTGCTGGAAAAGCACAGCAGGTCAGGCAGCATCTGAGGAGCAGGACGCTCCCTCGGATGCTGCCTGACCTGCTGTGTTTTTCCCGCACCACTCTAATCTTGACTCTAATCTCCAGTACCCACATCCGCCCATTTCACAGGATAGTTGAGAGTCAGCCACATTGCTGTGGCTCTGGAGTCACATGTAGGCCAGGCCAGGTAAGGATGGCAGATTTCCTTCCCTAAAGGACATTAGTGAACCACATGGGTTTTTCTGACAATCGGCAATGGTTTCATGGTCATCAGTAGAGTCTTAATTCCAGATTTATTTTCGTGGAATTTAAATTCCACCATCTGCCACATTAGGATTCAAACCCGGCTCCCCAGAGTATCAGCTGAGCTTCTGGATTAATAGTCTAGTGATAAAACAACTAGGGCATCACTTTCCCTGAAAAAGTCCCTAATTCATTTAAAGAAAACACAGATATATGTGCAAATCTGAACAGGGCACGAGTGTGTGAATGTCGTGTGGCATTGCCAAACAGTTAGAGATCCCTCCATCGCTCCTCAGCTTCTAAAGACCCATTAGAAGGGTAATTCTCAATAGAAATGGCAATTTTAGCCTTTGTGAACAGGCAGTCATTGGGATAGGTGTGTGGGCTTGTGGGTGTGAAATGAGATAGCCTCACAACAAATAGCACAAGGGACTCTGAAGATGAGCTTGTGCCCGAAACGTCGATTCTCCTGTTCCTTTGATGCTGCCTGACCTGCTGCACTTCTCCAGCAACACATTTTTAAGCTCTGATCTCCAGCATCTGCAGTCCTCACTTTCTCCTAGCACAAAGGAGATGTCAGCCAAAAACTAATATAATTCTACACACATGGGTCAGAAATAAACTTTCATGAGACACTACCCACATTGATGCCAGGCTCTTTAAATTCTCTCTCGCCTTTTGCCTTGTGCTTAGCAACCTTCAAGAAACACAGATTGTGAATTTGGAGATGGGGGAAGTGCTGTAGAACACTGGTGGCAATCTTAAAGCTTTGCACTCAGAACTTATACATTGCAATAGACTTTCTCCATTGTTTTCTTTATAAATTGAGAATTTGAGCTAAAAAGCCACTGCTCATTGTGTAAGTTAATTTTCTAAATGTTAAACATCTTGATCAACCTTCTCTGTGTGTACAAAAGGTGGCCCAGAGGAAAAGGTGCAAGGTAAGGTTAACAGTATTAGGTTCACTGCCACAGGGAAGGAAAGTGCTTCTCCTGAATAGCACGAGTAGTAAAAAGGAATTGTATTATAATATTCTCAAACAAATAACTTTGTACAACTTCACTCCACAGGATATTTCACACTTGGCAGCACGTCCTACATGTCAGCCTGTCTGAACAGCTTGTATCATCCTGAACCCAACTACTATTCTCCAAATTATTTTTTACATTTCTTGCTGTACCATATACAAAGTTTGCGATTTTACTCCCTTTCTCCAAGTCCAGTAATTTATATATGAAACGCTTCAATTATCCTAACATTGAACCCTAGGAACCCCCTACTACATACTTCCCTCCATTTGCCATTAACTCTCTGCTTCCTTTCCCTTAGCATATCCATGTTTCCAAATGTCCATTCAATCTTCTATTTCCAAATAAATCCAACAGGGATTTCCTTCCATCTTTCAAATGGAAATCATTAAACTGAAGCTCAATTTGCTTTTTCAGCTGGGTGATTGTAAAAGATCTCATGACTGTTTTTTGACAAAAAACTGGGAGTTATCCGTGGCATCTTGGTGAGTATTTGTGCTTCAATCCACAACATAAAAAAATGTTATCTTGTCACTTTCACATTGATGTATGTATGGGTTTGCTGAGCACAAATTAATTCTTGCATTTCCCACATTATAACATTAACCACATTAAAAATGTACTTCATTGGTGGCAAGATGCTTTGAGACATTGTTGGTTGTGAAGTCTTTCTTTATCATCAAATGTTTTCTCGAAATTCCACATAAACAATGTTTATCTTTAGCAAACCTCTCCATTACTTCACCAAAGAACTCAATAAGCTCACTCAGACCTGATTTGCCTTTAAGGAATCAATGCTGGCTGTCCCTAATTAACCCAACTTAGAATGAATTTTGTCATGGACAATGCACTCTAGTAGTTGCCCTACCATTGGCCATACGGAATGACCTGCGCTCACCATGTCTACGCCTCTCCCATTTTTGAATAATATCTGAATTGCTAAATCTCTTAGCTTTTCAAGACTGAACATAAATGGGCGCCAGTCAAGCATGAACCAAGGTAGTCATTGTCATCGGCTTGCTATTCTGCTTGGCTGGCATCCTAATCAAGTCAACCATTGTTCAATAGCGATAGCTGCATTTTCCAACTGGGTTTGCTGGAGGGTGGGGGTTGTGGCTGATAGTTCTCCCTCCAGATGTTATCCCCAATTGTACCACTCCAATCAGTGCTTCAAATGAGACTTTTCTTATCTGGTTGATGAAGTTACATATTGGCTAGTCCATTAACCAACTAGGTTAATGGAAAAGCTTATTTTCTACTTTAATCAATAATCAACATTAAGTCACATCAATCAATCACACCAGTGTCACCTCCAAACTACAAAAACTTTAACATTATAAGTTAGTTTTAGCTACTGCTTATTCAGACCCTCAGTGTTCTTTTCCCACTGATATCACACCAGGCCTCTCAAATGGTGGCCAATCATATTTTGAGACACTTCACGAAACCCAGAATTTATCATCTGGGCTTGAAAACGTATTGTGGAGCTAGTTAGAAACTGTTGTTGAATGGTGGATAGATCCTCATAAAATTGATGAGTCAACCACATAGTACACTGGAAAAACAAACCATTCATTCACTTACCTGACCACAAAATGCACTGCCTGCTCCAGCTGTAAGTTCTAAAGGCAGAGAAGATTCACAATCTAATCTCGGGTCAGGGTTGACTTTCCTGTCATCAAATGGGGTGGCAGCATAAAAAAACGACAATCTAGTTCTGTGCCAAGACTGAGAATGGGTAATGAATCTTAGAGATCATGCAGGTTCAATTCCCCCCCCCCCCCCCCCGGCAGTCCTCTGGTAACACACAGATTGAAATGGGAGCGTGAAAATGCTAAAATAATAAATAGCAGGTTGCTTGATCATGGAATCCAAATCCAACACTATCCTTACCCAATAGTCTCACATATGACTACTCAGCAAGCTATAAACTGACTATGTATTCTCCTCATCTGTCCTGGATGCCAACCCAAGCCAACTACAGGGGCGGCATGGTGGCTCAGTGGTTAGTACTGCTGCCTCACAGCACCAGGATCCCAGGTTCGATTCCAGCCTTGGGCAACTGCCTGTGTGGAGTTTGCACATTCTCCCTGTATCTGCATGGGTTTCCTCTGGTTTCCTCCCGCAGGTCAGGTGAATTGGCTATGCTAAATTGCCCATAATGTTAGGTGCATTAGTCAGAGGAAAATGGATCTGGGTGGGTTACTCTTCGGAGGGTCGCTGTGGACTTGTTTGGCCGAAGGGCCTGTTTCCACACTGTAGGGAACCTAATGTAATAAGAAAACACTACAGTGTAACTTATGTGCTACACCAAATGAGAACAACTAACCATGTGCAGAACATTTTTTGCATTTGTGATCCTCCTGTTTCAGATAGCACAACACCAGACTAAGCACTGCCTTTACTGACCTTGTGGATGGACCCCTCATTTCTACAACCTGGATTATCTCCCCAATAGCTATGCATCCGGCAGCAAGTTCCCAACTCCTGAACTGTACAGAGTTAATAACCTCAAATAGGGCAACTATTGGGGCACAATTCTCTTTGGCGTGCACGTGAGAACATGGGTGGGCTGTACTGTCAATCTCACTGTCAAATAGTCAATGTTCAGGTCTGCACTTCGGGAATAATCAGCACCCGTAGAACTGTAGACCAGCATGGCTTGGTAGAGCTGAAGATACTGGCAACGAAGAAAACTTTGGAAAAAGTGCAAATCTCTCACGCACAGCACTGGAACTTCCAGTTTGATGCCACATGGTTCAATATTTTCAGGGCACGGTGTCGGCGATGCGCCTCAATGTTTGACACATTGCTGCAATGGCAGGGACACTGGGCCTGAGAATCATCCCAAAACCAGTGCAATAAAATCTGCATAGGACCCAGCAGAAGCCAGGAATGGGTCTAAGAGGCACTCAACTTTGTGCAGATCGCAAGGCCTGAGTTTGAACATATTCTCTCAGCCGGTCCAGCTCCATTGCCCTTCCCAGCTGTGTCCTGAAAAAAAAACAACCTCACTTCCAGGGAATTAAAGTCAACTCCAGTGGTTTTCCTAACGAAGAAACCCCTCCCACCGCATCCCGAAATGCACGATACAGACCCTGAAAGAACCGCTGTCACCCGGAATTGGTATCTAGCAGCTACTCAGTAGCTCGCTTCAGCACAACCTTCCCGATGGAAAATAAATTGAACTTGCTTGATACTGTCCTGATGTCGTTCTCTCTCTGTCTCTCCCTTACCCTTGTGTAAATGCCTGTCTGTGCACGCAGTCCCATTCTAACACAGTGGATGGCAAAACGAGCCGGAGCTGTTTCCAAATGCTGCATCTTGGCTGCAGACCCTGACTTACCCGGTTATGCCTTTGTTGCCACATACAAAGAGTAGAGGTTGCACTGCTTCTGCAACTCGCAACGTGAAACCTGCCTGTTCATATTCTCCGCATCACCGAGTCACATTCAGTCCGCACAGGCATCATAAAGGCAATCCTTCAGGGATAACACTGGCATGTCTGGAGGAGAAGCCAGGACTCTTGTTTTTTTTCTCTCTCTCTCCTCCTCCTCCTGATGAGTAGAAACAGCCTCAGATCCCGCACAGAGCTGGGCACTCACGCAACCAATAGAATCGCTCAAAGTTACTCCGCAATCCTCCAGTCTTGCAGCAATGAATATTTATCAAGTCTGCCTGAGCTCGCTCTCTCTTTCTCTCTCTCTCTGAGCTACCTCCAACGTGGGCTTTCTTTGAAAAGAAATACATATAAATTTCCAGTTCCAATCTCTTGGTCGGCTTGCAGAATTTCTCTGGGAAAGAAGGTGGGGCGACAGCTGCGAACAAAACGCCTGAAAAAACTGGGTGGGAGTTGAAGCGGCTCATCGCTGGGAACGGGCAAATCCTGAGAGTTTGGTTTCTAGGATACAGCCTAGTAAAGCTCCTGCAATGACAGCAGCGGCATGATCCTGATTGGGGGGGGGGGGGGGGGGGCTTGCTCAAGCTCTAGCCCTCCCTCGTTGTTATAAAGAAACTTGTCGTGGCCAGGGAAACTCATTGAAAATGTCATTGTGCCGAGGTTTTAAGATCCTCCCCTGCTGACTTGATAGAATTTCTTGCTGGGCCTCGGCTTAATCAATGAAATGTAAAAGTGAAATTCTGCAAAAGCAAGGTTTTTCTCATTGACCACGTGCTGAATTACTGTGAGAATGTCTACTTTTAATATTTTTAAGCAGTCACACATCTCCTTCTGGAATGGGCCTTTGCAAAGGAAGGATGCAGTTTTTTTTTGTCAAAGTTCATCTCAAGCAGCTCCTTCACGTAGGACACTATACTCTCTGGTCTCTTCCCCAGGAGGCACGCTGAGACAAACATTGAATGTGCCTGGAGGACAATTGACTCCGTGAAAGACGCTCTTTGGTCTGACCCAAACTCGTTGGTCCCCCAGCACAAGGAATTGACCCCAACCCAGTGTTGCAGACTGGCACATTCCAAGGTCCAGGACTACGTACTGAGGGGCGCACTAAAGCTTGGGGCAGCTGCCGCCAGGCACAGTGGGGAAAGACCACTGTCTGTCTTTCTGCTGAAGCTAAATGGGGGTCCATTCAGTTGTCAGACCCTCGTACTGCCTCAAATGTATGTAAATATAGTCTTGATATGTATAAGAGATGTCTTTGGTTTGTTTGGATAGAGTCAGACTCCAATACTGATTTTTGTTTCCTTGATATGTACAGAACTGAACTGTGTTTGAGACTATGTATACAAAGTTATTTTTATGAATAAAGTATATTGTTGAAATAAAAAAATTGTTTGTAACTTACTTGTGTCTCAGTCTAGAGGTTGCTATGTATACTATTATTACTTCGGGTCTTGTGATATCGTGATACATTTACCTTTGGCTTAGCAGCTTCAAATCCTACATGCTCTAGAGATGCATCATAGCATGTCTGACCTATTTGATTAAAAAAATCACAAATGCTCTATCGTCCTGAAATATTTAGTCTGTCGTAAAATTATAAATCCTTATCACTTTCCTCCCCTTTAGCATTTAGTTCCAGGAATGTCAGCAGACATTTCCTCATTAGATAGCCACTTAAATTCCAGAGATGATGTAAGAAAAACTGCCTTTGACAGCAAAGCAGCATTTGACCAAACACGTCATCAAGGAGCCCTAACAAAACTGAAGTCAGGGGTTATCAGGAGGAAAACTTTCTGTAGGTTGGAGTCATATCTACATACCTACCACAACATCAATAATCACAGGACATCAATGCAGGAGCTCCTCAGAGTTATGTTGATGTCCAAACATCTACAGCTGCTTCATTACAAGGTAAAGCCACTTCATTATAGGGATGTTCACAGATTAAACAATATTCATCACTGTCCACAACTCCTTGGAGCAGCACATGTCCATATACAGCAGGATATGGGCATCATCCAGACGGGTTGTTAAGTGGTAAGCAACAAAATGCCACATAATTGCTATGCAATGACCATCTCTAACAAGAAAGATTCTAACCATGTCCTCCTGATATTCAATGGCACTACATCACTGAATGTCCAACTGTCAACATCTTGGGATATACTGTTTCCTGAAAACTGAACTGAACAAGCCTTCTAAATAATAGGCTATGAGAGCAGGTCAGAAGCTAAGAATTCTGTAGCTACTACCCTACCTGTCTCTCCAATGCCTGTCCACCATCTTAAAAACATAAATCAGGAGCATGATGGAATACTTCCCACTTGCCTGGAAGGATGCAGTTTAAACAACACTCAAGAAGTTTGAAATCATCCAGTATTGGCACCCTGTCTACAGCTTGCAATATTCAATCTTTGCACCACTGATGCTCAGTGGCAGCAGTCTGTACCATCTACAAGGTGTTCCAAGTATCTTTTGGTAATACCCTTCAAACCTGCAAACACATCACCTAGAAGGACAAAGTCGTAGATACAGAGAAACTCTGTAAGCTGCAAATCCCCTCCAAACCAAACACTGTTCTGACTTGGAACAATATCAACATTCCCTCCCTGTCACTCAAAATCCAGACACTCCCTTTCTAATAGCATTGTGGATATCTTACACCCACAATCTGTAGTAGTTTGAGAAGACAGCTCAACGCCAACTTCTCAAGGGATGGACAATTACTGCTGGTCTTTCAAGTGACATCCACGTCCCACTAACAGATTTTTTTTAAGTGTGTACATACATTTAACATGTATCATCACATAGATAAGCTGATTTTGTGGTCACTCTGTTAATTTTCACATTTCTCAAAACTTCAACTGGGTTATATAGGAATGAAAGGAGTACCATTCTAGAAGATTTTAATTTATTCGATACTATGGAAATGGGGCAAGAGCAGAGTTAAATGGAAATTATAGATTTATTCTTTTCTCATATTTCCTGGGACTTTCCACTGAGCAACTATGGTATCTGCTGGAATCCAATAGGAGTCTCATTGACCTATGCTCATCAGAGTTCCCTAAGTCCACCACAACCCATGCCATTTTAACTACCTTTTGAGTTAGTGATAGACTGGGGGCCATTTCCTTTTGAACAGAAGGAGCTGAAAAGAGACTAAATCACAATGTATAAAAATTAACAGAGATCTAGATTATATGACGATGATGGCCCTATCCCATTGAACTGAAGGATTCACAACAATGTTGCAATGATATAGGATAGGAGATAAGATAAGAGGAAACTTAAGAAACCAATTAAGACAGCAAAGGGGGTCACAAAGTGGGGATGACATAGAAGAGACCATTTGTAAGTTGATTATGGAAATCTGCAAGACAAGTATGGTTGTGATATTTGGCGGTTTCAATTACTTTATGGTAGATTGGGTAAAAGGTAAAGTGTGGGGCACAGAAAGGGAGAAATTCCTGCAAGATTTGCAGAGCTTTCTGGAACCAATACAATTCTAGTCGTACAGGGAGGATACAATGCTGGATCTGGTCCCAGGACATGAGGCAAGCCAAATGGAGAACATCAGAGTAAGGGAGCATTGGGAAATAGTGATCATAATACAATAAGGTTCAGTGTTAAGTTGGAAAAGGATAAAAATCAGTCAAGGATTAACATCTCAGACCATAAAAGGGCAGACTGTAGGGGCCTAAAATTTGAACTAGAGCGGGTTGCTTGGAAATATATTTTGGTAAATAAAGTAGTGGATGAAAAATGCAAGAATTTCAAAAGAGAGATCAACAGGGTACAAGATAGATACATGCCCACGAGAAATAAATACTAGGTATTCAAAGCTAGAATACACTGGATGACTAAGAACATTGATGAGAAAAGGAAGAAAACAGAGGCACATGATGCATACTGGAGTAATAATAGCAATAGAAATCAAAAAGAATATTTCAATTACAGGAAAGAGGCTAAGTCTGGAAGAAGGAAGGCTGAGGAGGCATGAGGAAAAGATGACAGGCTGCACTAAAGCAAAAACTAAAATGTTCTTCAAACAGGTAATACTAAGATATTATTGATGGACAGAGTAGGATCCACATGGAACAAGCAGATAAGCTGTTCATTGAAACAAAGGGTATGGTTGAGGTACTAAGTGAGCACTTTACTTCTCCTGTCTTTGCCAAATTAGAAGATGGTGATAATGGCCCAGTTGAAAATGTGGGTGTTGAACACCTGAGAATACTGTGATAGAGAGAAGGGTTAAAAAGGCTGGCAGCACTCCAGGTAGAGATGTCGCCAGGCTTGGATGGGATTGTTGAGAGAGTCGGTGACAGAAATTTTCCAAGCCTCTCTGAACACAGGATTAGTCCCGAGGGACTGAAGGATTGCAAATGTGACACCATTGTCTAAGAAAGGGGAAAAAGACATAGCCCAGGAAACTACAGACCCGTCAGCTTGATATCAATAGTGGGAAAACTGATGGAGGCCATAGTTAGGGATAAGGTAAATATGCACCTAGAGAAAAATAAGTTAATACTAGGCAGTTAACATGGCTTTGTCAGGGACAGGTCACGTCTGACAAATTTGATTGAGTTCTTTGCCGAGGTGACTCAGGCAGTGGATGAGGGGAGTGGTATGGATGTTGTATATTTGGACATCAGAAAGCACACCAAGGCATAGAGTATAAAAGTAGGGAAACGGTGCTAGACTTCCACAAATCATTGGTCAGACCACAGGTGGATTACTGTGTTCAATTCTGAGCAACTAATTTAAGGAAGAGTAGTTAAACCTTGGAGAGATTGTAAAGGAGACTCATTACAATGATACCAGGAATGAGGAAGTTTCGACACTAGTAAAGATTAGAGAGATTGGGTTTATTGTCTTTGGAGCAGAGAAGATTAAGAGGTGATCTTATTGAAAAATTATGAACAATTTTGACAGGGTAAAGAAGGATATTCTGTTTCCTCTATTTGATATATCAGCAAATATGGGTCACAATTTCAAGATTATCACAAACAGAGAATTCATCTCCACTTGGAGAGGCAAGGTTCGATCAGAGATCGTCATTATGGCTTTGTCAGTGTAAGGTCACGTGCTGGAAAAGCACAGCAGGTCAGGCAGCATCCGAGGAGCAGGAGAATCGACATTTCAGGCATAACTCTCAACTCTGACCTCCAGTATCTGCAGTCCTCACTTTCTCCTCAGCGTAAAGTCATGTCTAATAAATTTAGTTGAATTTTTCAGGGAGATGGCCGGGTATATAGATGAGGGTAGTGCAGTTGATGTAGTTTATTTCAGTGAAACGTTTGATTAACTTCCATTTGGGAGACCAATAATGAAGGGAAATGTACGTTGGATCCAGGATAACTTGGCAAGTCAGATCCAAATTTGGCTGAATGGTAGGAGATAGAAGATAATAGTAGAAGGCTGTTGTGTAATTGGAGGTCAGTGTGCAGTACCATATCACAGGGATCAATTCTGGGTCCCTTATTGTTCGTGATATGTATAAACAATATTGTTAAGAATATTGTGGGAGGGATGATAAGTAAGTTTGTGGATAATACAAACATTGGCACGTAGTTGACAGTGAGGAAGAAGGTCTGAGGTTACAGGATGTTATAGATAGATTTGTCAGATGGACAGATGAGTGGCAGATGGAATTTAACCTTGTAAGTGTGAGGTGATGTACTTTGCAGGAAGTAACAAGACTAGGTAGTACTCAATGAATGGCAGGGCACTAGGAAGCTCAGAAGAGCAGCGTAACCTTGGGGTTCTTATCCACAGACCTCTGAAGGCAGTAGGACAGGTTAATAGGTATTTAAAAAGGCAAACAGGACACTTGCCTTTAACAGTTGTTTCATAGATTGTAAAAGCAGGGACGTTATGTTGGAGCTGTATGAAACTTTGGCTAGGTCAAAGCTGGAGTACTGAGCATAGTCCTGGTCACTGCCCAATAGGAAAGATGTGATTGCATTGGAGGGGTTGCAGGGGAGATTCATTGGGGTGTTGCCTGGGATGGATTACTTCAGTTATGAAGATAGGCTGGATAAACTCAAGTTGTTTTCTCCAGAGCAGAGAAGACTGGAGAGGGGAGCTGACTGAGGTTCATAAAATTATGAGGGACATGGACAGGGTAACAGAGAGCAGCTGTTCCCTTTTAGTGAAGAGTCAATAACAAGGGACATAATTTTAAGGTGAAAGGCAAGTGATTTAGAGGGGATTTGAGGGAAAACGGTTTCATCCTGAGAGGCGGGAATCTGAAATGCAATGCCTGGGAGGGCAGTTGAGGCAGGAATCCTCACAACCATATAGATAAGCACTTGAAATGTCATAGCATTCTAGGCAATGGTCCAAGTGTTGGAAATCAGTGTAGATTTAGTGTAATTTTTTTGTTGGTGCAGACTTGATGGTTAAATGACCTCTTCCGTACTCTATGATTCCACGCTTGGTGGGATTTTGGGGGAATATATTTTCATCCAAAAAGGATGGTGGAGATCTGGAACTGACTATCTGAATGGATTGGAGAGGGAGAATCAATGATAACACTTAAAAGCCAGTCTGAGATGCATTTGAAGTTTCTTAATTTACCAGTCTAGAAAAAGAGCTGGCAAGTGTAACTTAGCTGGATAGCCAGTTGAGGGTCAGTGCAGACACAATGGGCTGAGTGGTCTCCTTCCATGTTATAAATTTCTGTTGTATAAGATAATGGTTCTGGAGGAATTAATTATTCCCTTCCAATGTGCTGATGTCAAATAATCCTTGAATAAAGGAAGTATTAGTCTTGAACAATATCCCAGCAAAGACATGTATTATATACCTGATAGTTGGAATTATGCCAAGCTAGTTCACGTTAATTGTACCTTTTGCTATCATGCAATAAACTACATCTTGTTATCTAAGACAAACTCCTCTTCTGTTAAGATCCTCTACCAGTGATAATTAGGTAAGCCTATAGACTCATGGTGTAGAAAGGAGGATTATCAGTGAACTATCTCAAACACAAAACACCAATGTTTCATAGAATCTCTACTATGTGGATACAGGCCCTTTGGCCCAACAATTCCACGCTGACCCTCCAAACAGTATCCCACCCAAACCCATTCCCCTACGTTTACCTAACTAGCACATCACTGAACACTATGGGCAATTTAGCATGGCCAATCCACCTGAACACATTCGCACCTGAAGGAAACTGGAGCACCTGGAGGAAACCCATGCAGATACGGAGAGAATGTACAAACTCCACAGAGACAGTTGCCCGAGGCTGGAGTCAAACCTGGGTCCCTGGACCATGAGGCTGCAGTGCTAACTACTGAGCCACCATGCCACCCATAGTGGGACAATTATTTGTTACCCACATGTCACAATATCTATAACTCTATTATTTCATGATTCACTGTGGATGAAAGTTTGGCAGAACAGCAACAAGACAACTTCCAGGGAAACCCTGCTGTTGTTTTGGTGGCTCAGAGGTGCAAATTTTCTTAGCCTCACCATAGCAACATTTCATCACACCTACCTTTCCCCTGACTGAGTTAGATTCAAGGACAGGGATTTTCCTTATGGATAACTGAATCCCACTATCACTCAAATTGGAGTCATTAGCCACACTGCATGGGAAATGACACTCATTTTGATTTTTCTAGGTATTGCCAACTTATGGTCAGGAAATGGATTTACTGTCTGATAAAGAATGCATCATAGATTCTCAAAGCTAGAAGGAAAATTCAAGTCTTCCAATGTAAATCAGCTACAAGATGTCATAGCAGATACGTGAGGGAGAGGCCATTACAAAATGGCCATTTCAAAATTTAAAATGGAAAGTGATCTTGTGGCCATATCACCACTGTGGGGCAACCACGCCACTGGGTAAATCACAGCTTCACCTGGACTCATTCTTGCTACAAAGGAAGAGAGGAAGGTCAAAATGTCTCGAAGCCTGCCTGTTGTCCTTGCTGGTTTACTGCTGGGAGGCTGCCTCTGGGCAACTAATCAGGAAATCTGGAGGCCAACAGGAAAATCCCAGTCTGTCTCCTTAAATTGGTCTTACTGGCTGTTGGTTGATTTGGTTACCTACCACGTGAAAGTGGAACATTGTGGTGCAGGCCCCTGTCCTACATCCAGAAAAATGGCCTTGGGCTGGGGGTGGTGACAGTATGGGAACTAGTAAAAGCACAACAGGTCAAGCACATTAGGATGAAGGATCCTGCCTGAAACATCAACTCTCCTACTCCTCTGATGCTGCTTGACCTGTTGTGCTTTTTCCAAATCTACATTTTATCAACTCTGCTTTTCCAGCATCTGCAGTCCTGACTATCTCCAAACAGTGTGAAAGCCATTGGGACTGCTTTAAATGGCCAACCACCTCTATTCCTGTCCCCAACCAGGGGTTTAAACTCCACAAATGCAGAGCCAGTGATCTTTTGCCCAGGTGTCCCACAATACAGAAGCCATCATATCACGACGAACTCAAGCTGGTACCAATGCAAAACAGTCCCAACTTTATTAGCAAACAAGTTACAATAGCTTTTACGACAAAACAATACTATCTCTAATCCAGTTGTGCCCATTTAGCTTACAATGCATCCCAAGACTCTTGGTAGGTTTGCGTAGCTGCTGTCTCTCTGCCTCTCTCTCTCTTTCTCTCTTTCTCTCTCTCTCTTTGTTTCTGTGGGTTTGCAAAGAAGCCTTCACTCTCCTTCTCTCTGTCTCTCTCCAGATAGGTCAGCAGTCTCTGCCTTTGGCTGTGCTGGTCTCCTCATAGGGTCCAAGACATTCAAGAGCTTGGTCTGCTGATGAACCCTGTTTTTATACCTTTTTAGATGATTTTCTGGAACCTTCTTTAAGTCTGGTCAATCAGAGAGACTCACTTAATAGTTTGAAAACAGTGTTATTTAGATGGCTTGCTACTGTTTGTTTCCTTGTGTAGCAGGGTGTGCTGCCCTTCTGTCTGGGTCCTCCTTTGTTTAGTGGACAAGTTGTTTGATACATGTCCGTCCAGGATAAACCGTTGCCTTTATATTATGTCAATTTCATTAGCACCTAGCTGCTGCATTTGCACTGTGTCAAGTGTGTGGGTCTTATGTTTAAACAGTTTTACATGGCCAATGTACCCAGCATCCCTTGTTTTTGGCCAAGTTAGCAATCTATCTGTGTTTTAGCAGCCAAGAAGCTGCTACACCTGGCTGTAAAAACTGAAGTTTGGTTGCTAGAAGATTTGATATGGTAACTGACGAGATGCAATTTCAATGCTGTTATTTCTGATCAAATGTTTGTCCTGCAAGTGTCAAAAGTACCACTGCGCCCCAACCTTCCTTCCCTCAGCATATCTCATGAGTAACCATTCTGTACGTGAACCTTACTAAGTAAGAGTCAATTGGCCATTCAACCAAGACATGCATCACAGTCCTGCGCAATTCTGTGGTCACCCAGCTGTGCACACTTTCACCAGATGTCACTGGACACCTTCAAGGATGGGAAACACAGTTGATAGCTCTTTCCCTGGACCAAGGATTCTGAAGCAAACTGCTGACTTTTCTATAGTGATCCTAATATAGAACCACTCGGAACATGGAGGTTCTTGTCTCTGTAGCCCAGCAGCACACTCAGGAAAGAACTTCACCTTAAACCATTGGAGAGCATTCACAAACATAAGCCTTTAACAATGAAATAGATTTTTGAAAATCGGTTTAATGTAAAATCTAATTCTCCCAATTATCAGACATAATCCTAAATATTGTAGATGGAGCAATACGTACACATGATGTGTTCTGGTCGTGACCAATCTTTGATCAGTAGTGTTGAGAAAACACAGCTGTCTAATAATTTTCATTGATGTGTTATGATAATATTTTCCCCCTCAAGCGACATCAAGAATAGCGAAACCTGTGGCCCAACAAGTACAACCAGTTAAGACAGCAGGTTGTAGATTAGAATGATAGCCAGGATTGACCATTGTTTTGCATCTGTATTGAAACCCTGTTCGTTCAGCTGGTGAGTGTAAACCGTCAAAACTACTGAGAACCAACAGCTGAGTTGACAAATAAAGGCAAAATATGCAGATCTGGAAATTTAGAATACATACAGATTATGCTGGAAATGTTCGGGACACCTGCCAACAACTGTGAGGAGAGGAATTGAAGTCACATTTTATTATTAAGATATGTCGCTTAATTGAACTTAAAAATATAAACCATTAGTATTCTGTTAGGCTGGAGAAGTGTTTTGTAGAGGAATAAGTCGGTGCTATTTTCTGGGCCTTGCAGATTGGAAGAAGCAAAAATGGCCTTTAGTAGAGTGATATGCTCTTCTTGTCAGATGTGAGAGTTTAGGGAGAGTTTATGGCTTACTGAGGATTATATCTGCAATAAATGTCATTTGGTGGAAATTTCTATCAGATCGATTGGAACGTTTGGAGCGACAGTTAGAGGCAATGAGGAATTTACAAGAGCAAGGGGATGTGATGGATGGCAGTTGTAGGAAGGGAGAAAAGTCAGAGATACAGTCACATAGATAGGTTAACTCCAGGAAAGATAAGAGAGGTATGTAGGTAGTGCAGGAGTCTTCTGTGGCTATCCCCATTTCAAACAAGTATGCTGTTCTGGAAAATGGAGAGGGCGATGGATTCTCAGGGGAACATAGCACGAACAGCCAAGTTTCTGGTATTGAGACTGGCTCTAATGCAATCACGGGTACATTGGGTTCCAAGAGATCGATTGTGTTAAGGGACTCTCTAGTCAGAGGCACAGAAGTTTCTGTGTCCAGCAGTGAAAAATCAGAATGGTGTGTTGCCTCCCTGGTGCCATGATCAAGGATATCTCAGAGAGGGTGCAGGATGTTGTCAAGGGAGAGAGGAGTCAGCAAGAGGTTATTGTACACATTGGAACCAATGACACAGGAAGAGAAAATGTTGAGATTCTGAAGGGAGAATGCAGATAGTTAGGCAGGAATTTAAGAAAGAGGTCTTCTTTAAGAAAGATTATTCCCAGTGCTACAAGCTAGTGTGGGTAGGAATAGGAGAATAGAGCAGATGAATGCATGGCTGAGGAGCTGGTGCATGGGAGAAGGATTCACATTTTTGGATCATTGGAATTTATTTTGGGGTAGAAATGACCTGTACAAGAAGAATGGATGGCACCTAAATTAGAAGGGGACTAATATACTGGCAGGGAGATTTGCTAGAGTTCAAGAGGATTTAAACTAGATTTAAGGAGGTGGGGTGGAACCCAGGGAGATAGTGAGGAAATAGATCAATCTGAGATTGGTACAACTGAGAAAAGAAGTGAGTCAAACAGTCAGGGTAGGCTGGAACAAAGCAGGACTGATAAATTAAACTGCATTTATTTCAAAGCAAGGGGCCTAACAGGGAAGATTAGATTCCCTACAGTATGGAAACAGGCCCTTTGGCCCAACACATCCACACCGACCCTCTGAAGAGTAACCCACCCAGACTAATGCACCTAAAACTATGGGTAATTTAGCATGGCCAATTCACCTGATCTGCACATGTTTGGATTGTGGGAGGAAACCGGAGCACCCGGAGGAAACCCACGCAGATTGTGCAACCTCCACACAGAGAGTTGCCCAAGGCGGGAATCAAACCCAGGTCCTGGGAACTGTGAGGCAGTAGTGCTAACCACTGAGCCACCGTGCTGCCCCTCATCCACTATGCCTTCCGGAAGGCAGATGAACTCAGGACATGGTTAGGAACATGGGACTGGGATATCATAGCAATTACAGAAACGTGGGTCAGGGATGGACAAGACTGGCAGCTTAATGTTCCAGGAAGGATAGAAAGGGAGGCAAAAGAAGAGGGGGAGTGGCATTTTTGATAAGGGATAGCATTACAGCTGTACTGAGGGAGGATATTCCTGGAAATACATCCCGGGAAATTCATTGGATAGAACTGAGAAATAAGAAAGGGATGACCACCTTATTAGGATTGTGTTATCGACCCCCTAATAATCAGAGAGAAATTGAGAAACAAATTTGTAATGAGATGTCAGTTATCTGTAAGAATAGAAGGGTGGTTATGGTAGGGGATTTTAACTTTCCAAACATTATCTGGGACTGCTGCAATATTAAGGGTTTAGATAGAAAGGAATTTGTGAAGAGTATACAAGAAAATTCTCTGATTCAGTATGTGGATGTACCTACTAGAGAAGGTGCAAATACTTGACCTACTCTTGGGAAATAAGGACAGGGACTGAGGTGTCAGTGGGGGAGCACTTTGGGGCCTGCGACCATAATTTCATTAGCTTTTAAATTGTGATGGAAAAGGATAGACCAGATCTAAAAGTTGAAGTTCTAAATTGGAGAAAGGCTAGTTTTGACAGCATTAGGCAAGAACTTTTAAAAGCTGATGGGGGCAGATGTTCACAGGTAAAGGGACGGCTGGAAAATGGGAAGCCTTCAGAAATGAGATAATGAGAGTTAAGAGAAAGTATATTCTTAATAGGGTGAAAGGAAAGGCTGGTCAGTATGGGGAATGCTGGATGACTAAAGAAATTGAGGGTTTGGTTCAGAAAAAGAAGCAAACATATGTCAGGTATAGACAGGAGTGATCGAGTGAATCCTTGAAAGAGTATAAAGGCAGTAGGAGTATACTTAAGAGGGAAATCAGGAGGGTAAAAACAGGAGGTGAGATAGCTTTGGCAAATAGGGTTAAAGAGAATCCAAAGGATTATTACAAAAACATTAAGGACAAATGGGTAACTAGGGAGAGATTAGGGCCCCTCAAAGATCAGCAAGGCGGCCTTTGTGCAGAGACGCAGAAAATGGGAGAGATACTAAACGAGTATTTTGCATCAGTGTTAATTGTGGAAAAGGACGTGGAAGATGTAGAATGTAGGGAAATAGATGGTGACATTTTGAAAAGTGTCCATATTACAGAGGAGGAAGTGCTGGATATCTTGAAATGCATAAAAGTGAATAAATCCAAGGCAGGTGACTGAGGTGTCAGTGGGGGAGCACTTTGGGGCCAGTGACCATAATTCTATTCGTTTTAAAATAGTGATGGAAAAGGATAGACCAGATCTAAACATTGAAGTTCTAAGTTGGAGAAAGGCCAATTTTGACAGTATTAGGCAAGAACTTTCAAAAGCTGATTGGAGGCAAATGTTTGCAGGTAAAGGGATGGCTGGAAAATGGGAAGCCTTCAGAAATGAGATAACAAGACTCCAGAGAAAGTATATTTCTGTCAGGGTGAAAGGGAAGGCTGGTAACTATATGGAATGCTGGATGACTAAAGAAATTGAGGGTTTGGTTAAAAAGAAGGAAGCATATGTCAGGTACAAACAGGATAGATCGAGTGAATCCTTAGAAGAGTATAAAGAAAGTAGGAGTATACTTAAGAGGGAAATCAGGAGGGCAAAACGGGGACATGAGATAGCTTTGGCAAATAGAATTAAGGAGAATCCAAAGCGGTTTTACAAATATATTAAGGACGAAAGGGTAACTAGGGGTAAATAGGGCCCCTCAAAGATCAGCAAGGCGGCCTTTGTGTGGAGCCACAGAAAATGGGGGAGATACTAAATGAATATTTTCCATCAGTATTTACTGTGGAAAAGGATATGGAAGCTATAGACTGTAGGGAAATAGATGGTGACATCTTGCAAAATGTCCAGATTACAGAGGAGGAAGTGCTGGATGTCTTGAAATGGTTAAAGGTGGATAAATCCCCAGGATCTGATCAGGTGTACCCCAGAACTCTGTGGGAAGTAGATAAGTGATTGCTGGGCCTCTTGCTGAGATATTTGTATCATCGATAGTCACAGGTGAGATGCCGGAAGACTGGAGGTTGGCAAACATGGTGCCACTGTTTAAGAAAGGTGGTAAGGACATGCCAGGGAACTATAGACCAGTGAGCCTGTCCTCGCTGGTGGGCAAGTTGTTGGAGGGAATCCTGAGGGACAGGATGTACATGTATTTGGAAAGGCAAGCACTGATTAGGGATAGTCAACATGGGCTTTGTGCATATGAAATCATGTCTCACAAACTTGATTGAGTTTTTTGATGAAGTAATAAAGAAGATTGATGAGGGCAGAACAGTAGATATGATGTTTATGGACTCCAGTAAGGCGTTCGACAAGGTTCCCCATGGGAGACTGATTAGCAAGGTTAGATTTCACGGAATACAGGGAGAACTAGCCATTTGGATACAGAACTGGCTCAAAGGTAGAAGACAGAGGGTGGTGGTGGAGGGTTGTTTTTCAGACTGGAGGCCTGTGACCAGTGGAGTGCCACAAGGATCGGTGCTGGGCCCTCTACTTTTTGCCATTTACATAAATGATTTGGATGCGAGCATAAGAGGTACAGTTAGTAAGTTTGCAGATGACACCAAAATTGGAGGTGTAGTGGACAGAGAAGAGGGTTACCTCAGATTACAACAGGATCTTGAGCAGATGGGCCAATGGGCTGAGAAGTGGCAGATGGAGTTTAATTCAGATAAATGCGAAGTCCTGCATTTTGGGAAAGCAAATCTTAGCAGGACTTATACACTTCATGGTAAGATCCTAGGGAGTGTTGCTGAACAAAGAGACCTTGGAATGCAGGTTCGTAGCTCCTTGAAAGTGGAGTCGCAGGTAGATAGGATAGTGAAGAAAGCATTTGGTATGCTTTCCTTTATTGGTCAGAGTATTGAGTACAGGCATTGGGAGGTCATGTTGCGGCTGTATAGGCTACTGTTGGAATATTGCATGCAATTCTGGTCTCCTTCCTATCGGAAAGATGTTGTGAAACTTGAAAGGGTTCAGAAAAGATTTACAAGGATGTTGCCAGGGTTGGAAGATCTGAGCTACGGGGAGAGGCTGAACAGAGTGGGGCTGTTTTCCCTGGAGCGTCGGAGGCTGAGGGGTGACCTTATAGAGGTTTACAAAATTATGAGGGGCATGGTTATGATAAATAGACAAAATCTTTTCCCTGGGGTCAGGGAGTCCAGAACGAGAGGGCATAGGTTTAGGGTGAGAGGGGAAAGATATAAAAGAGACCTAAGGGGCAACATTTTCACACAGAGGGTGGTACGTGTATGGAATGAGCTGCCAGAGGATGTGGTGGAGGCTGGTACAATTGCAACATTTAAGAGGCATTTGGATGAGTATATGAATTGGAAGGGTTTGGAGGGATATGGGCCGGGTGTTGGCAGGTGGGACTAGATTAGGTTGGGATTTCTGGTCGGCATGGACGGGTTGGACCGAAGGGTCTGTTTCCATGCTGTACATTTCTATGACTCTATGACCTAATCAGTTGTACCCTCGAACTCTGTGGGAAGCTAGGGAAGTGATTGCTGGGCCTCTTGCTGAGATATTTATATCATCGATAGTTACAGGTAAGGTGCCAGAAGATTGGAGGTTGGCTAACATGGTGCCACTGTTTAAGAAAGGTGGTAAGAAAAAGCCAGGGAATTATCAACCAGTGAGCTTGACTTTAGAAGTGGGAAAGTTGTTGGAGGGAATCCTAAGGGACAGGCTGGACACGTATTTGGAAAGGCAAGGACTGATTTGGGATAGTCAACATGGCTATGTGCATGGGAAATCATGTCTCACAAACTTGACTGAGTTTTTTGAAGAAGTAACACAGAGGATTGATGAGGACAGAGGGTAGACATGATCTATGTGGACTTCAGTCAGGCATTCAACAAGGTTCCTCATGGGAGACTGATTAGCAAGGTTAGATCTCATGGAATACAGGGAGAACTCACCATTTGGATACAGAATTGGCTCAAAGGTAGGAAACAGAGGGTGGTGGTGGAGGATTGCTTTTCAGTCTGGATGCCTGTGACCAATGGAGTGCCACAAGGATCGGTGCTGGGTCCCCTACCTTTTGTCATTTATATAAATGATTTGGATGTGAGCTTAAGAGGTGTAATTAGTAAGTTTGCAGATGACACCGAAATTGGAGATGTAGTGGATAATGAAGAAGGTTACCTCGGATTAAAACCGGATTTTGATCTGATGAGCCAATGGGCTGAGGAGTGGCAGGTGGAATTTAATTTAGATAAATGCGAGGTGCTGCATTTTGGAAAACCAAATCTTAGTAGGACTTATACACTTAATAGTAAGGTGATGGGAGTGTTGCTGAACAAAGAGTCCTTGGAGTGCAGATTCATAGCTCCTTGAAAGTGGAGTCGCAGGTAGATAGGATAGTGAAGAAGGCATTTGGTATGCTTTCCTTTATTGGTCAGAGTATTGTGTACAGGAGTTAGGAGGTCATGTTGCAGCTTTACAAGACATTGGTTAGACCACTGTTGGAATATTGCATGCAATTCTGGTCTCCTTCCTATCAGAAAGATGTTGTGAAACTTGAAAGGATTCAGAAAAGATATACTAGGATGTTGCCAGGGTTGAGGGATTTGAGTTACTGGGAGAGATTGAATAGGGCTGTTTTCCCTGCAGGCTGAGGGGTGACCTTATGGAGGTTAATAAAATCATGAAGGGCATGGATAGGATAAATAGACCAAGTCTTTTCCCTGGGGTGGGGGAGTCCAGAACTAGAGGGCATAGGTTTAGGGTCAGAGGGGAAAGGTATAAAAGAGACCAAAGGGCAACTTTTCCATGTAGAAGGTGATGCATGTGTGGAATATGCTGCCAGAGGAAGTGGCGGAGTTTCGTACAATTGCAACATTTAAAAGACATCTGGATGGATATACGAATAGGAAGGGTTTAGAGGTATATGGGCTGGGTGCTGGGATTAGATTGGGTTGGGATATCTGGTCGGCATGGATGAGTTGGACCGAAAGGTCTGTTTCTGTGTGGTACATCCCCATGACTCTATGGCCCAATGCCAGTGACCATTAATAGAGAAAGTCATTTTATATTTTTGAGTTCTTTCAAATAGAGTTCTCTGTTCCTTGCTAAGTAGAGTCACCACTCATGCCCTCCACCTCCTCCAAGACTTCCGTTTCCCCGGCCCCCAATGCCTCATCTTCACCATGGATATTCAATCCCTCCACACCTCCATCCGCCATGACCAGGGCTTCCAAGCCCTCCATTTCTTCGTCTCCCGACAGCCCCAACAGTACCCTTCCACCGACACTCTCATTCGTTTGGCCAAACTGGTCCTCACCCTTAACAATTTCTCCTTTGAATCCTCCCACTTCCTCCAGATCAAAGGGGTAGCCATGGGCACCCGTACGGGCCCCAGCTATGCCTGTCTCTTTGTTAGCTACGTAGAACAGTCCATCTTCTGTAATTACACCGGCACCACTCCCCACCTCTTCCTCCACTACATTGATGACTGCATTGGCGCAACCTCGTGCTCCCGCGAGGAGGTTGAGCAATTCATCAACTTCACCAACACATTCCACCCTGACGTTAAATTTACCTGGACCATCTCTGACACCTCCCTCCCCTTCCTGGACTTCTCCATCTCCATTAATGACGACCGACTTGACACCGACATTTTTTACAAACCCACCGACTCCCACAACTACCTGGATTACACCTCTTCCCACCCTGCCTCCTGCAAAAATGCCATCCCCTATTCCCAATTCCTCCACCTCTGCCGTATCTGCTCCCAGGAGGACCAGTTCCACTACAGAACACACCAGATGGCCTCCTTCTTTAGAGACCACAATTTCCCTTCCCATGTGATTAAAGATGCCCTCAAAAGCATCTCGTCCACAACCCGCACCTCCACCCTCAGACCCCACCCCTCCAACCGTAACAAGGACAGAACGCCCCTGGTGCTCACCTTCCACCCTACCAACCTTCGCATAAAGCAAATCATCTGCCGCCATTTCTGCCACCTCCAAACGGACTCCACCACCAGGGATATAGTTCCCTTCCCACCCCTTTCCACCTTCCGCAAAGACCGTTCCCTCTGTGACTACCTGGTCAGGTCCAAGCCCTCCAACAACCCACCCTCCCATCCTGGCACCTTCCCCTGCCACCGCAGGAATTGCAAAACCTGCGCCCACACCTCCTCCCTCAGCTCCATCCAAGGCCCTAAAGGAGCCTTTCACATTCATCAAAGTTTTACCTGCACATCAATCAATATCATTTATTGTATCCGTTGCTCCCGATGCGGTCTCCTCTACATTGGGGAGACTGGACGCCTCCTAGCAGAGTGCTTTAGGGAACATCTCGGGGACACCCGCACCAATCAACCACACCGCCCTGTGCCCCAACATTTCAACTCCCCCTCCCACTCTGCCGAGGACACGGAGGTCCTGGGCCTCCTTCACCGCTGCTTCCTCACCACCAGACACCTGGAGGAAGAATGCCTCATCTTCCACCTCGGAACACTTCAACCCCACGGCATCAATGTGGCCTTCAACAGTTTCCTCATTTCCCTTCCCCCACCTCACTCCAGCTCCAACTTTCCAGCTCAGCACAGTCCCCATGACCTGTCCTACCTGCCTATCTTCTTTTCCACCTATCCACTTCACCCTCCCCCCCGACCTCTCACTTTCATCCCTTTCACAGCAGAGAGCGGTGCGTGCTGGGCGGAAGTGAAGTTGGAGCGCAGAGCTGGTCAGGAAGGTAAGTGATTGATATTTGAGTGGGTGTGTTCTAGACCTCAGGCCCTACAGAGTAGGGCCTCCCTCCCATCATCCTCCTCTAACCTAACTTTAAAGTCCACAGGTAAGCTACTCGGTGTTCTTGTTTTGGAGACTAAGTGTAGAGTAATGGCAGCACAGGCAGTGGAATGTTCCTCCTGCAGGATGTTTGATGTAGGGGTGACCACCGATGCTCCTGCTGACTTCATCTGCAGGAAATGCAGTCAGATCCTGCTCCTCACAGAACGTGTTAGGGAACTGGAGCTGGAGTTGGATGAACTGAGGATTATTCGAGAGACTGAGAGGGTGATTGATAGAAGCTACAGGGACATAGTTACGCCAGAAAACAGAGGTAGCTGGGTAACAGTTAGAGGTGGGAAGGGGAGGAAGCAGGCAGTGCAGGGATCCCCTGTGGTCGTTCCCCTGAACAATAAGTATACCGCTTTGGATACTGTAGGGGGGGCGGCCTAGCAGGGGTAAGCTGCAGTGACCGGGTCTCTGGCACGAGGTCGGCTCTGAGGCACAGAAGGGAAAGGGGGAGAAGAGGAGAGCGCTAGTTATAGGAGACTCTATAGTTAGAGGGACGGACAGGCGGTTCTGTGGACATGGGCGAGAAGCTCGGATGATTTGTTGCCTCCCGGGTGCCAGGGTCCGAGACAACTCGGACCGTGTCTTCAGAATCCTTAAGGGGGAGGGTGTATAGCCAGAAGTCATGGTGCACGTTGGCACCAACGACATAGGTAGGAAGAGGGGTAGGGAGGTCATTTAGGAGCTCAGGGAGTTAGGCTGGAAGCTAAAAGCTAGGACGGACAGAGTTGTCATCTCTGGGTTGTTGCCGGTGCCACGTGACAGTGAGACAAGGAATAGGGAGAGATGCAGTTGAACACGTGGCTGCAAGGATGGTGTAGGAGAGAGGGCTTCAGGTATTTGGACAATTAGACTGCATTCTGGGGAAGATGGGACCTGTACAAGCAGGACGGGTTGCACCTGAACCAGAAGGGCACCAATATCCTGGGAGGTAGGTTTGCTGGCACTTTTCGGGGGGCTTTAAACTAATTTGGCAGGGGGATGGGATACAGACTTGTAGTCCAGCAAGTAGGCTAGCTGTTTGTCAGGATGTCCAAGAATGTAGGGAGGCTGTGGAGAAGGTAGCACTGACTGGGAATACTTGCGGACACAGAGATGGGTTCAAGTGTGTTTACTTCAACAGTATCAGAAATAAGGTGGGTGAACTTAAGGCGTGGATCGGTACCTGGGACTACGATGTTGTGGCCATCACGGAAACGTGGATAGAAGAAGGACAGGAATGGTTGTTGGAGGTTCCTGGTTACAGATGTTTCAGTAAGATTAGGGAGGGTGGTAAAAAAGGAGGGGGGGTGGCGTTGCTAATTAGAAATGGTATAACGGCTGCAGAAAGGCAGTTCGAGGGGGATCTGCCTTTGAAGGTAGTATGGGCTGAAGTCAGAAATAGGAAAGGTGCAGTCACCTTGTTGGGTGTTTACTATAGGCCCCCCAATAGCAGCAGAGATGTGGAGAAACAGATTGGGAAACAGATTTTGGAAAGGTGCAGAAGCCACAGGGTTGTAGTCATGGGTGATTTCAACTTCCCAAATATTGATTGGAAGCTCTTTAGATCAGGTAGATTGGATGGGGCGGTGTTTGTGCAGTGTGTGCAGGAAGCTTTTCTAACTCAGTATGTAGGTTGTCCGACCAGAGGGTAGGCCATATTGGATTTGGTATTTGGTAACGAACCGGGACAAGTGATGGGCTTGTTAGTGGGTGAACATTTTGGTGATGGTGACCACAATTCTGTGACTTTCACCTTGGTTATGGAGAGAGATAGGTGCGTGCAACAGGGTAGGTTTTACAATTGGGGGAAGGGTAAATACAATGCTGTAAGACAGGATCTGAGGAGCATAAGTTGGGAGCATAGGCTGCCAGGGAAGGATGTCGTGGAAATGTGGAACTTTTTCAAGAAACAGATACAACGTGTCCTTGATATGTATGTACTTGTCAGGCAGGAAAGAGATGGTCGTGTGAGGGAACCTTGGTTGACGAGGGAGGTTGAATGTCTTGTAAAGAGGAAGAAGGAGGCTTACATAACGTTGAGGAAACAAGGTCCAGACAGAGCGTTAGAGGGATACAGGATAGCCAGAAGGGAGCTGAAGAAAGGGATTAGGAGAGGTAAGAGAGGGCATGAAAAATCTTTCGTGGATAGAATCAAGGATAACCCCAAGGCATTTTATGCGTACGTGAGAAACATGAGAATGAAGAGAATGAGGGTAGGTCCGATCAAGGACAGTAGTGGGAGACAATGTATTGAGTCGGAAGAGATAGGAGAGGTCTTAAATGAGTACATTTCTTCAGTATTTACAAACGAGAGGGACTGTATTGTTGAAGAGGAGAGTGTGAAACGGACTGGTAAGCTAGAAGAGATACTTGTTAGGAAGGAAGATGTGTTGGGCATTTTGAACAACTGAGGATAGACAAGTCCCCCGGCCCTGACGGGATATATCCTAGGATTATGTGGGAAGCAAGAGAGGAAATTGCAGAGCCGTTGGCAATGATCTTTTCATCTTCACTGTGAACGGGGGTGGTAGCAGGAGACTGGAGAGTGGCGAATGTCGTGCCCCTGTTCAAAAAAGGGAATAGGGATAACCCCGGGAATTACAGGCCAGTTAGTCTTACTTCGGTGGTAGGCAAAGTAATGGAAAGGGTACTGAGGGATAGGATTTATGAGTATCTGGAAAGACACTGCTTGATTAGGGACAGCCAGCACGGATTTGTGAAGGGTAGGTCTTGCCTTACAAGTCTTATTGAATTCTTTGAGGAGGTGACCAAGTATGTGGATGAGAGCAGAGCAGTGGATGTAGTGTACATGGATTTTAGTAAGGCATTTGATAAAGTTCCCCATGGTAGGCTTATGCAGAAAGTCAGGAGGCATGGGATAGAGGGAAATTTGGCCAGTTGGATAGAAAACTGGCTAACCGGTCGAAGTCAGAGAGTGGTAGTAGATGGTAAATATTCAGCCTGGATCCCAGTTACAAGTGGAGTTCCACAGGGATCAGTTCTGGGTCCTCTGCTGTTTGTAATTTTTATTAATGACTTGGAAGAGGGAGTCGAAGGGTGGGTCGGTAAATTTGCAGATGATACGAAGATTGGTGGAATTGTGGATAGTGAGGAGGTCTGTTGTTGGCTGCAAAGAGACTTAGATATGATGCAAAGCTGGGCTGAGGAGTGGCAGATGGAGTTCAACCCTGTCAAGTGTGAGGTTGTCCACTTTGGAAGGACAAATAAGAATGCGGAATACAGGGTTAACCGTAGGGTTCTTAGTAAGGTGGAGGAGCAGAGGGATCTTGGAGTCTATGTTCATAGATCTTTAAAAGTTGCCACTCAGGTGGATAGAGCTTGTAAGAAGGCCTATGGTGTATTAGCGTTCATTAGCAGAGGGATTGAATTCAAGAGTCGTGAAGTGATGTTGCAGCTGTACAGGACCTTGGTTAGGCCACATTTGGAGTACTGTGTGCAGTTCTGGTCGCCTCACTTTAGGAAAGATGTGGAAGCTTTGGAGAGGGTGCAGAGAAGATTTACCAGGATGTCGCCTGGAAAGGAGAATAGGTCGTACGAGGATAGGTTGAGATTGCTAGGCCTTTTCTCATTGGAACGGCGAAGGATGAGGGGTGACTTGATAGAGGTTTATAAGATGATCAGAGGAATAGATAGAGTAGACATCAGAAACTTTTTCCCCGGGTACAACAGTGTGTTACAAGGGGACATAAATTTAAGGTGAAGGGTGGAAGGTATAGGGGGGATGTCAGGGGTAGGTTCTTTACCCAGAGAGTGGTGGGGGCATGGAATGCGCTGCCTGTGGGAGTGGCAGAGTCAGAATCATTGGCGACCTTTAAGCAGCAATTGGATAGGTACATGGATGGGTGCTTAAGCTAGGACAAATGTTCGGCACAACATCGTGGGCCGAAGGGCCTGTTCTGTGCTGTATTGTTCTATGTTCTATGTTCTATGTTCATCCCCTCCCCCACTCACCTATTATACTCTATGCTACTTTCTCCCCACCCCCACCCTCCTCTCATTTATCTCTCCACCCTTCAGGCTCTCCGCCTGTATTCCTGATAAAGGGCTTTGCCAGAAACGTCGATTTTGCTGCTCCTCGGATGCTGCTTGAACTGCTGTGCTTTTCCAGCACGACTCTAATCTAGTACTCAGGTAAATGCCTGCTTTAAATGACTTTGTCTGAAATGCATTAACAAGTGCATTATCATTGAAGTAAAACTTCTTGGTCAGAATAGGGTTGAATTTAAAGATGTGTTTGAAACATTAACCTACCATTCTCCTCAGAACCTGATTGACTCACTGTGGGTGCCTCATTTTTATTACTCATTTTCCAGCAGTTTTGTTTTTACATTTTGTCTTTGGAAGTTGCATGGTTCAGTTCAATAACTACTCTGTTTAGAACTCAAACTGGTTTAATAATTCCTTTATAAAATAGACAAGAACACTGCGCATTTATCATTTTATAATGGATACAAGATATAAACAACATCACTGACAAATGCTAACTTTGTCCTGCAGCCAATTCAAGATGTATAAATATTTACTCTGAGCATTTGCTATCCTCTGCAAAATCAGCTTCCCATTTTCTGTTAACAATGCTGAGATAGAGCCACAGAGTCATAGAGATGTACAGCACGGAAACAGACTCTTTGGTCCAACTTGTCCATGCCGACCAGATATCCTAACCTAATCCAGACCCATTTGCCAGTACATGGCCTACATCCCCCAAATCCCTTCCTATTCATATATGATCCAGATGCCTGGATTAAATGCTGTAATTTTACCAGCATCCACCACTTCCACTGGCAGCTCATTCAGTACATGTACCACCCTCTGTGTGAAAATATTGCCCCTTAGGTCCCTTTTAAATTTTCGCGCTCTCACCCAACACCTATCTCCTCCTGATCTGGACTCTCCTACCACAGGGAAAAGACCTTGTCTATTTATCCTATCCATTCCCCTCATGATTTTATAAACTGGAATAGGGTCACCTCTCAGCCTCTGACACTCCAGGGAAAACAGCCACCAGCCTATTCAGCCTCTCCCTGGCGCTCAAACCATCCAACCCTAGCAACATCCTTGTAAACCTTTTCTGAACCCTTTCAAGTTTCATAATATCCTTCCGATAGGAGGGAGATCGGAATTGCCCACAATATTCCAAACGTGGCCGAGCTAACGTCCTGTACATCCGCAACATGACCTCCCAACTCCTATATTCAATGCTCTGTACAATAAAGGAAGGCATACAAATCTTCTTCCCTATCCCATATACTAGCGACATCCACTTTCAAGGAACTGTGAACCTGCACTTAAAGGTCTTTTTGTTCAGCAACACTCCCTCGGACCTTCCCATTAAGTGTATATATCCTGCTCTGATATGTCTTTCCAAAATGCAGCACCTCACATTTATCTAAATTAAACTCTGTCTGCCACTCCTCAGCCCACTGGCCCACCTGATCAAGATCCTGTTGTACTCTGAGGTAACCTTCTTTGCTGTCAACTACACCTCTAATTTTAGTGTCATCTGCAAACTTACTAAGTATACCTCCTATGTTCACATCCAAATTATTTATATTCGTGACAAAATGTGGTGGAACCAGCACCAATCCTTGTGGCACTCCACTGGCCACAGGCCTCAAGTCTTCTGTCTTCTGTCTTCTACCTACGAGTCAGTTCTGTATCCAAATGGCTAGTTCACCTTGTATTCCATGAGATCTAACCTTGCTAACCAGTCTCCCATGGGGAACCTTGTCGAGCCCCTTACTGAAGTCCATACAAATCATGTCCACTGCTCTGCCCTCATCAATCCTCTTTGTTACTTCTTCAAAAAACTCAATCAAGTTCATGAGACATGATTTTCCACGCACAAAGTCATGTTGACTATCCCTAATCAGTCCTTGCCTTTCCAAATGCATTTAATCCTTTCCCTCAGGATTCCCTCCAACAACATGCCCACCACTGATGTCAGTCTCACCGGTGTATAGTTCCCTGGCTTTTCCTTACTACCTTTCTTAAATAGTAGCACCACATTAGCCAACCTCCAGTTTTCTGGCATCTCACCTGTGATTATCAACGATACAAATATCTCAGCAAAGGGCCCAGCAAACACTTCCCGCACTTCTCACAGAGTTCTCAGGTACACCTGATCAGGTCCTGGGGATTTATCCACTTTTATGTGTTTCAAGACATCCAGCACTTCCTTCTCTGTAATATGGACACTTTTCAAGATGTTACCATCTATTTCCCCACATTCTGTATCTTCCATGTCCTTTTCCACAGTAAATACTGGTGCAAAATACTCATTCAGAATCTCCCCCATCTCCTGCGGCTCCACACAAATGCTGCCTTGCTGATCTTTGAGGGGCCTTATTCTCTCCCTAGTTACCCTGTTGTCCTTAATGTATTTGTAAAAACCTTTTGGATTCTCTTTAACCCTATTTGCCAGAGCTATCTCATGTCTTCCTTTTGCACTCTTGATTTCCCTCTTAACAATACTCCTACTGCCTTTATACTCTTCCAAGGATTCACTTGATTTATCCTGTCTATACCTAACATATGCTTCCTCCTTTTTCTTCACCAAACCTTCAATTTCATTAGTCATCCAGCATTCCCTGCACCTACCAGCCTTTCCTTTCACCTATTAGGAATATACTGTCTCTGGACTCCCATTATCACATTTTTGAAGGCTTCCTATTTTCCAGCCGTCCCTTTACCTGCAAACATCTGCCACCAGTCAGCTTTTAAAAGTTCTTGTCTAATACCATCAAAATTAGCCTTTCTCTGATTTAAAACTTTGACTTTTAGATCTGGTCTATCCTTTTGTATCATTATATTAAATCTAATAGAACTATGGTCACTGGCCCCGACGTGCTTCCCTGACCGACACCTCAGTCACCTGCCCCGCCTTATTTCCCAAGAGTAGGTCAGGTTTTGCACCTTCTCTAGTAGGTACATCCACATACTGAATCACAAAACCTTCCTGTACACACTTAATACATTCCTCTCCATCTAAACCTTTAACACTATGGCAGTCCCAATCTATGTTTGGAAATTTAAAATCCCTTAAATAACCTTCCTATTATTCTTATAGATAACTGAGATCTCCTTTCCAAAATTGTTTCTCAATTTCCCGCTGACTATTGGGAGGTCTATAATACAATCACAATAAGGTGACCATCTCTTTCCTATTTCTTAGTTCCACCAAAATAATGTCCCTGGATGTATTTCAGGGAATGTCCTCCCTAAATACAGCTGTAACATTATTCCTTATCAAAAAATGCAATTCCCCCTTCTCGCTTGCCTCCCTTTCTCTCCTTCCTGTTGCATTTATATCCTAAAACATTAAGCTGCCAATCCTGCCCATCCCTGAGCCATGTTTCTGTAATTGCTATGATGTTCCAGTCCTAAGTTCCTAACCATGCCCTGAGTTCATCTGCCTTCCCTGTTAGGCCCCTTGCATTGAAATAAATGCAGTTTAATTTATCAGTTCTGCCTTGTTCTCTACTTTGTCTCTGCCTGCCCTGACTGTTTGACTTGCCCCTTTTCTCAGCTGTACGAGTCTCAGATTGATCTCTTTCCTCACTATCTCCCTGAGTTCCATACCCTCACTTTGCTAGTTGAAATCCTCCCGAGCAGCTCTAGCAAATCTCCCTGCCAGTATATTAGTGCCCTTCATATCTAGGTGCAATTCGTCCTTCTTGTACAGGTCATTTCCACCCCAAAAGAGATTCCAATGATCCAAAAATGTGAATCCTTCTCCCATACACCAGCTCTTCACCTGCTCTCTCCTCTTATTCCTACCCCCACTAGCTTGTAGCACTCGGAGTAATCCAGATATTACTACTCTTGAGGACCTCCTTTTTAAATTTCTGCCCTAACTCTCTGTAATCTCCCTTCAGAATCTCATCCTTTTCCCTTCCTATGTCATTAGTTCCAATGTGTACAATGACCTTCTGCTGGTCCCTCTCCCCTTTGAGAACATTCTGCACCCTCTCTGAGACATCCTTGATCATGGCACCAGGGAGGCAACACACAATTCTAATTTTTCACTGCTGGCCACAGAAACATCTGTCTTTGCCTCGGACTAGAGAGTCCCCTGACACAATCTTGGAAACTGACATACCTCTTATTGCATTAGAGCCAGTCTTAATACCAGAAACCTGGCTGTTCATGCTACATTCCCATGAGAATCCATCATCCCCTCCATTTGCCAAAACAGCACACTTGTTTGAAATGGGGATACCCACAAAAGACTCCTGCATTACTTGTCTCCCTCACTCACCTTTCCTGGAGTTTACCCATCTATGTGACTGTATTGTGGCTTTTCTCTCTTCCTATAACTGTGATTCATCATGCCCCCTTGCTGTTGTAAGTTCTGCATTACTTCTAACTGTCACTCCAACCAATCCATTCGATCTGATAGGGTTTGCAACCAACTACATTTATTGCAGATATAATCCTCAGTAACACGTAAACTCTCCCTGAACTCCCACATCTGACAAGAAGAGCATATCATTCTACTAAAGGCCATTTTTGCTTCTTCCAGTCTGCAAGACCCTGAAAATAGCATTGTCTTATTCCTCTACAAAATCCTGCTCCAGGCTAACTTAACATTTATGACTTAAGAGACATATCTCGATAAAACATATAATCACGAAAGAATCCACTCTATGCACCATTGTAGATTTACAGCAAGTCTATACTTAAAACTACTCACTTATCTGTTTCTGTGCTGTGACCTCTCCCAAACAGGTTCCTCCAAGATCAGTGGTAAGTTTCGCTGTTTGTTAATTTTTCCTAGACACACTCCAATATGCCTGAAGTAGCACTTGCACCATCTTCCACCTTAAATAGATGTTGATTAGGTACACAATTACCACTGCTATCGATCCAACAAAACACTGATTCAGGGGATCTAGGTTTAAGTCCCACCTACTCCAGAGGCATGTAATAGCATCTCTGAACAGGTTGATTAGAAAATATCTCCAGAAAGCCCCAGCTGGATCATAGTTAGAGGTGCTGTTGGGATTTTCTCCTCATGTATTTCAAACCCATGATGCATGGTTGCTGTTACTGCAGGTTTTTGTTGCATGATTTGCTTGTTGAACATAATTATTGTTTCATGAAACTGGGCTGTGAATAGTTAATGTGGACATTCTAGTTTTGACTGAGAAACAGAAATTTGATTCGAGTTGGCTGCATAGAACCACAAATAGTTTCCTAGTTTGTAAATTTAGTCATCACTGACAAGGTGAAGTTTAAGCAGAACTGGAACTTGTGTTTTTAATTTTAATTTCTTCTGTGAAATATTTCAGGCTGCACTTTTATTGGCATCGTTGATGTATTGTTTTTAAAAAGAATCTGAATGAGCAGGAAAATAACTTGAATAATAGATCAAATGAGCATAGGAAAACACATAACTGTAACAATAAAGCCACAGCATCCCTTAACTACTGGAGGCGAAACATGAGTCATGCCAGACTCCACAAGGAACAAAATGGAATACAAAGTTCACATTCCAATTTGCAACAATTCAGGTATTTAACCCTATCATAACAGTCACATATGACAAAAGTCATGACATTGGAACAGTAACAAAGAAAAATATTGCAGAGATTTATCATAATACAAAAGGTAATTTTGCTATAGTCCAATTGGATCACAGAACTGCAGGCTCATTAGACAGAGATGACTGATGATGGTTTAACCTGAGGGTCACCATGTCTCAAGTCAGGGGACAAGTTTGGGAAGGAGAGCCCTTCATGGTAACCTCAGCTATGTGTGGGGCTTGAACCAAAACCACTGGTGTCAGTCTACAATACTTTATGTATTTCAAAAATATACTTTATTCATAAAAGTATCTTTATATGCATTCATAGTCACTGAAGCAGTTTGGTTGTATACAGTAGCATATAGGAGAAAGTGAGGACTGCAGATGCTGGAGATCAGAGCTTAAAAATGTGTTGCTGAAAGAAGGGCTTATGCCCGAAATGTTGATTCTCCTATTCCTTTGATGCTGCCTGACCTATAGTAGCATATAAAGGAACAAACAAACATTGAAGTTTGATTCTATCCAACAAAACAAACTAAAGGCATTTCTTACCTTTACAAGACTATATTTACATGCATTTGAGGTACCAGGACGGTCCGATAACTGAACAGACCCACATTTAACTTCGGCAGAAAGACCTCAGATGGCAGTCTTTCCCCACTTGGTGGCAGCTGCCCAACCTTTAGTGTATAGTCCTGGACCTTGGAATGTGCCAGTCTGCAACACTCAGTCAGGGTCAACTCCTTGCTCTGGAAAACCAACAATCCATATTACAAACCAGTCATACTGAAGAATCTGTACCTCAGTCCTTTATACCTAAGATAGCGCTATTAGTGGCAACCTGTAAATCTTTCACTGTGCTCATTGGAGTACATGTGAAACTAAAGCTAATTCAATCCAATAAAATCAACTGAGCTAACCAATCCCATGATAGAAATGTGTCAGTACATGACAAATAGATTGGTAGAAAATATATATAGACATTTAATTGCAGGAAGGATGATATTGCCATATATACAATTATACAAATACATTAATGAATCCTTCACGATGTATCAGATACAGACCACCAGTCAACAACCCACAAGCCAGGGACACAGCCAGACAGAACAGATTCAGGATGATCCAGGTAATGATCACAGACGCACACAACAGACTACACAAATACAGACAAGAAATTGCGCGCCAAAAATCGTTAATTTCAAAAACCATCAATCAGGAATGGACCCGGACCATAGAACAGGCCATCACCATAGTACAGAACAGGACCACACACCACAAAAAAACGGCACTAAAAGAAAAAATGACCAAACTAACACGCAACAGAGAGGACACCATAACATACTCCTGGGCTAGAAATCTCTCCCACAGACAGCTCATTTGTGTAGTCTGTTGTGTGCGTCTGTAATCATTACCTGGATCATCCTGAATCTATTCTGTCTGGCTGTGTCCCTGGCTTGTGGGTTGTTGACTGGTGGTCTGTATCTGACACATGGTGGAAGGATTCAATTCTCTCTATGGACTACCTAAAGTGCACAAACCAGACATCCCGCTCAGACCCATAGTATCACTACCAGGGACACCATCACACAAACTGGCTAAAGAACTACAGCAGAAGGTGAAACACCTGATCAGTGGATCAGTGGATCTAGAAACTCTATACAGACAACACAGGAATTCTTGGACATCATCAGAAATATACACATAGACAAGGAAGAAACTATGGTCTCATTCGATGTAACGGCACTGTTCACCTCTATCGACAAAACCCTAGCCAGAGAAACACTAGCCAACCTGCTGGACATACGGAACAGACAACAAGACGGGGAACCTATCAACAAAGACTGCATACTCAAACTACTGGACCTGTGTCTCACAACACACTTCATATTCAATAACCAAATATATGAACAAATCAACAGCACACCCATGGGCTCACCCATCTCTGGACTCATAGCAGAAGCGGTAATGCAAAGGTTAGAACAAACAGTCTTACCGCAAAATTCAACCCAAACTCTGGGTCAGATATGTAGATGATACCTTGTAATCATTAAAAACACAGAAATAAAGAACCCACACTGGATCATCAACGCCACACTCACAGGAATCCGATTCACGAGTGAGGAAGAAAAGGACAACCAACTCCCATTCCTAGACGTGATGGTACAGAGAACACCGAATGGAGAATTCACCACAAAGGTATACAGGAAAGCCACACACACAGACCAAGTCCTAAACTACGAAAACAACCACCCCAACACACACAAAAGACGTTGCATCAAGACACTGTTCAAAAGGGCCACAACACACTGCAGCACACCAGAACTGCAACAGGAAGAAGAACATCTATACAATGTATTCGCCAAAAACGGATACCTGCGCAATTTCATCAACAGATGCCTAAGGGAAAGACAACGGAATGAGGACATGCCACAACCCAAAGGACTAGCCACACTACCATACATCAAGAGCATTTCCGAACTGACAGCCAGACTACTGCGACCACTAGGACTCATAACAGCACACAAACCAACAGCCACTCTCAGGCACCAACTCACCAGGATGAAGGACCCGATACCCAACATGAGCAAAACTAATGTAGTGTACAAAATCCCATGCAAGGACTGCACAAAACACTACATTGGACAAAAAGGAAGACAGTTAACGATCCGTATACACGAACACCAACTAGCCACGAAACGACGCGACCAGCTATCCTTAGTAGCCACACACTCAGTTGTCAAGCAATATGAGTTCGACTGGGACAACACTACTATTATAGGACAAGCCAAACAGAGAACAGCCAGGGAATTCCTAGAGGCACGGCACTCATCCACAGATTCAATCAATAAGCACATCGACCTGGACCCAATATACCGGCCACTGCAGCGGACAGCTGGAACTGACAACTGGAAGCGGCAGATACAAACCACTATAAATGCCGGAGGAAACATCACAGAAGCGCTTCACAGGAGGCTCCCAAGCACTGAGGATGTCACCTAGACAGGGGACGAAACGTCTGCAACACAAATTCCCAGCTTGGCGAACAGAACCACAACAACGAGCACCCGAGCTACAAATCTTCTCCCAAACTTTGAACACATAAGGAATTATCAGGCTAGATGGCGAAAAACTGGGAGAACAAAGTAGGTTTGAAGTATTTATTAAAGAAGGAAGGAAAAGAGGAGTGACAGAGAAATTTAGGTGGGAATTCCAAGGCTTAGGGCTTTGGCAGCTAAAGACACATAAGTGGCAAAGCAAATAAAACCGAGTATATTCAAAAGGTCAGAATTGCAGAAGCACAAAGATTGTAGGGTGGTGAAGATTACAGAAATAGGGAGCAATGAGGCCATGCAAGAATTTGACAATATGTATAACTATTTTAGTGTTGAAATATTACTGAACGGGATACAGACATAGATAAGCAGGATCAGGGGAGATGGATGTGAGTAAGTCACATGCAGCAGAGTTTTGCATGACCTCAAGGAAGGTCGTTGCTAGATGCTAGCCAGGAGGTTTGTTCCAGTTGATCAATGTGACATCCTTTTTAACAACCAAACATCGGATACTCCTATCTGTTGGTCCAGTTTACTTTTGACTGGCTTGTCTGCTGTGCATTGTAAAATTGAAAGTGATGCTGTTTTCTTTTGTGAGATATGCTATATATTGGAGGCAGACAGCAACATTTGATAAGATGTTAGATGTGTGGCTCCAATGCAGCTTGCCACTAATTCCAACATTATATTTCAACTGAGACTGGATTTTTAATCTGCCATGTTCATGGTGTGGATATCCATAGGTTCTCTCTCAACCCTGGTCAAGGACTTTATGAATGCTTGTCAGGTATAGTGTGTTGCAACACAGCTCAATTAGGCCTAAGCCTAAAATCTTATGTGGTGCAATGTTTACTTGTTGATTAATAATATTTTCCTTTATTAATTTACCATTCTTTGTCCATGGAAAACACCACTGCGCACTCACAGGAAACCCCTACTGTGTCTCTGACACCCTGACCTGGAAGCGCAAATGGTTTAGCAAAGAAGCAATTCGCTCCCAAATTAATTATTTTCTTGGTATGATTACCATGGTCACAGAAGAGGACATAGGCCTGATCTCTCATTAGAGACAGAGATGCCTGGTGGTATGTTTTAATTGAAGGTCATCACACCTCGGGAAAGGGGTGAGGTTAAGAAGGTGTGTCTTTCATAGTAATCGTGCAGGAACTGAACGTGCAATGTTGGTAGGACTCTGCATCACAAACCAGCTCAGTTGGCTGAACAGCTGGTTTGCAATACAGAGTGAAGTCAACGGTATACGATCAATTCCAGCACTGTCTGAGGTCACCATGAAGATCCCACCTTCTCAACCTTTGCCTTGCACCTGAGATGTGGTGATCCTCAGTTGTCCTCTATAATGAGACTTCTATTACCCTTGGAAAAAAAGAGGACCATAGAGTTGAGTTATGAAGGTGCGAATTCCCAATAAAAAAAACAAATGGATTAACTACAATAGGTGTAGACATTTACGTAGAGTCACAGATGAGAATGTCAAAATGGCAATTGAAGGAAATAACTGAAAAGCATCTGAGTGGATAAGAGAGAAACAAGAGTTTGGCAGAACTCCCATTTTCCTTCCCAATTTTCTCCATGGTTTTTACAGAAGCATTGACTCTTAGCCAACTACAATTCCACTGCGCACTAGCAATCCTCCCATGTACACATAGGAGAACACTTTTCCCATTGAATCTGCTGCGAAGCTTGAAGCTTTTTGATCTGGCAGGAGACAGCAATCTTTAAACCACATCAAATTGGCCATTTTTAATCTATCTGGGTTGGATGGAAACTGGATCGCTAAATTCCACTGGGTGACTTCTGTGTCAATACCTCAACTGAGTCCAGCTGCCTGGATTTTAACCTGGTCTTCTGAGTATTTTGGAAGGATACTGGCCAAAAACCAATGGGATAATTCTTCAGTTATGCAGAGGAGATCATTTGGTCCTCCTACCAATCAAATATCCATTCCCTCCAGTCAGTTATTGTCCATTAGTTTTGAGTGAGCACGTGCTAGGCAGCAAACTAACAGCATTGTGTATATTTGACTCTCAGACCACTCTTTACCCACCCTTATGCTACTCTACATTAAAATCTCACATGCTGTCCAGCAGGATCCATTTGTGAGCGATCAAGATTTGGGAAAACTATTAATTTTTCCCCTCAATAATCCAGTACTGTTAAGGCACATTGCAGAACATAAACTATTAACCAATTTAAGATCAACTAACTCATAACAGTGCGAGATCACAACTTTATACATTGTCACCTCACATACTGACCAGTGTTTTTAGTAACTGAATCTTTAATGAGTCAATTTGTGGAATATCCTTAGACAATATGTTCCAAACTGACAACCTCTGCCCTTTAGAAGGACAGTAGCAGAACATTGGAACACCACCAAGTTTCCTTCCAAGCCACTCATCATCCTGACTTAGAAATACATCACCCCTCCTCTAGCACTGCTGGATCAAAATCCTGGAACTCTCTCCCTAACAGAGTTGTGGTGGTTCCTACACCAAATGCAACAGCTTAAGAATTAAACTCACCATCACTTTCTCAAGGTCAGCTAGGGATGGACAATAAATGCTGGCCCAGCCAACAATCACCCCTTTCAATGAATGAATTAAAAGTAAACCAGAATTACAATCACACAAATAGGTGTTACTTTAGAGTTAACTGCCACTCTAGAGCTTCAGATATTGATGTGTTGTTGCGGCTCTGAACAAGTCACAGACTGCTTCGGTGTGTTCAGCTTTTTCTTTAGCAGGTATACTTTCATAAAATCCAAGGTCATATGAGAATCTGACAGCTTCTTAAATTACACTGCAACATTCAAAGTACTTACACACTGAGATTCTGGAAAACTGTTGGATTTATAACACTTTAAAGTCAGAGATTGTGTAATTTTAAATGTGGGGAGAAAATGTGCATTGTTAAAGAGAAAATGGGCAGGACGGGACTAAACTGTCTCTTTCCATGACGTAACCATCTATTATACTTTTATTCTCTAGTCAAAATCTTTTCCACTATTACAAATATTGATTATTGATTAATTTGTTGAAAGTATTGGTTGTGTAAAAAGATTTTATTCAGCAAAGCAGGTTCACAGCTCCTTGAAAGTGGAGTCGCAGGTAGATAGGATAGTGAAAAAGGCTTTTGGTATGCTTTCCTTTATTGGTCAGAGTATTGAGTACAGGAGTTGGGAAGTCATGTTGCTGCTGTACAGGACATTAGTTAGGCCACTGTTGAAATATTGTGTGCAATTCTGGTCTCCTTCCTATCAGAAAGATGTCATGAAACTTGAAAGGGCTCAGAAAAGATTTACAAGGATGTTGCCAGGGTTGGAGAATTTGAGCTACAGGGAGAGGCTGAACAGGCTGGGGCTGTTTTCCCTGGAGCGTCGGAGGCTGAGGGGGCGACCTTATGGAGGTTTACAAAATTATGAGGGGCATGGATAGGATAAATAGACAAAGTCTTTTCCCTGGGGTTGGGGAGTCCAGAACTAAAGGGCATAGGTTTAGGGTGAGAGGGGCAAGATATAAAAGAGATCTAAGGGGCAACTTTTTCACGCAGAGAGTGGTACGTGTATGGAATGAGCTGCCAGAGGATGTGGTGGAGGCTGGTACAATTGCAACATTTAAGAGGCATTTGGATGGGTATATGATTTTGAAGAGTTTGGAGGGATATTTGGAGGGTGCTGGCAGGTGGGACTAGATTAGGTTGGGATATCTGGTCGGCATGGACAGGTTGGACCGAAGGGTCTGTTTCCATGCTGTACATCTCTATGACTCTACGGAGGATACAATCACTAGTTGTCATACTATTTATACAAGGTATTTGGGTTCTTACACGAAAGCTTCCTTTGTTCATTACATCAAAATATCACCGTCATCAATTCATTGGGTTAACTGCTGGGTGCTTTGAAATAGTTTTACTGTTCTTTTCCTTTGTTGTTTCCTGATTCAGCGAACTTTACACTGACAGCAGAAGCATGGGTTAATTGGGGAATGTTTTGTGCCACAAAAAGCAGTCCTCTGCAACAATTGTCTGCATTTCAGATTGTCCTGGGGTATTGCTGTCTGAAATAAATTCAATCAAGATTTATAATCAGGTCTGAAGTTTAGGTTAACAAGGGTATGTATTTCCCAGTTTTAGCTTAGCAAGGACCAAATGCTTGGCCAAATTAAACATGTGCCAATCCCATCAATATTTGTGGATGGTAATTTCATTGAGGGAATTTTGTTGGGATGAAGGGTGGCAGTTAAGAAACTGGGCGGTGTTATTGGAGTCAGTACAAATATGAAAGAGGTTCAAAGAGTTTTTTTCCAGTTGCAGAAAATCATTTCAGAAGGCATTTGATTCCTCATCCAGACTGTTACTTCTCCCGCACAGTTTATTTCTTGTATGGCCATTAATACCGTTTCAGGGTCTTGTTCAATATGCCACATCTTACGCATTACCTGACATATGTCAGCGAGTCACTCAACATAAAGGAGCATCATAGCTGAATGAATCATCATTCTAGTAATGGTGCAATAACTCTAGTAAGACAATAATTCAGTCCCGAAAAAGGGTTACACCTGAAACGTCGACTTCTCCACCTTCTGATGCTGCCTGACTTGCTGTGTTCTTCCAGCCTCCTGCCTGTCTATTTTGGATTCCAGCATCTGCAGGTTTTTTTGTCAATAACTCTAGTAAGACAGATTAAGTGATGAAGCTGAGTTAGCCAGCTACATTGTATGACGATACAATGGCTTTAAGAGGTGTATTTTATCTTATTTGGGAGACAGGTTTTAAGACAGCGGTGGTGAGCTGTCTATTTGAATCCAATAAAGTAAATAGCTTGTGAGGCCTTGAGTTTTGTTTTTAATTTATTACAATAAACGCAGCCTGAATGGGTGGGGCCAGGTTCCCCCAGAGTCAGGATCTTTAGTTTTAGTTTTTCAGTCGCAATTGTTGCTGGAGTCTTGAAGCTAGATTTGGAAGCTGCAGTACTTATCTCCCTTGTATTCTCTCTCTCTCAGAGTTTTCTCTGGATGTTTTTCCACCTGGACTGGAGAACTGTCTGTGAGGCAATCTATTTTACTGAATTTGCCTTTACCACGGGTGTGTTTATGGGATGTAACTGTATTTGAACAGTTACTGTTTAGTAGTTAAATTATCTATTATTCTCTAAAGCTTTCCGATCGAGTTAAGCTATTTCAATTTCTTCTTTGTTTTGTTGTATTTTAACTACAGTGAATGACGAAAGCATGTTTTGCTTAATTCAAGTAGTTTGATCATTCAATTTGCATCTGGAATGCAATACCTTACCCGTACTTTTAAAATAAGAAAATGTTAGGTTCTAGACTATCTACTGAATATATTTTACAGGGGATTTGGTTTGGACCATAACATTAGAGGTTTATAAAATGAAATTAAGCTCAATTGTTATTCAACTCAGAACATTGTCAAGAATGTAAGGGCATATTCACTGCAAATCCACTCTGGGCATTGAGCCTAACTAGGTAAGGTCATATGTCAGAGATAGAATCTAATATCAAAATGTAAATGCCCAAACTATACTCCTACCTAGGCTGTGAGCAGATATTCAATAAATCTACCCTTCCATTCTGGCCCAGGTAACGGTACTTTTACCTCTGAATCATAAAGTTATGGGTTCAAGTCTTATTCCAGGACTGAGATTGATACTCCAGTACAGCACTGAAATGGTCATTTGGATGAGACCCCATCACAGGCGATATGTTGGTCCACAGCACTAAATTGAAACAGAGCTTGGGAGTTACTCCTGCTCTCCAAGTCAAAACGTAACCCTCAATCAATAGAAAAAGTAGATTATCTGGTCATTATTAACTTTCTGTTTGGGGAGTCAAGCAAATTGAATGCCACGTTTCCTATATTACAATAGTAGCTCCACTTCAAATGTACTTCATTGTCACTGAAAATGTCACTGGGTAATGAACAGGAACAGAATCTGTGAGTAAATGTTTACTTTTCTAACTTGATGGTGCATTGATTTCAAATGTTATGTCCAATTGCTGCACTGACTGAAAGTAGGGCTGGATATTTATGCATTGTGTTAGATTGGCATGGATGCACATGATCAAAAAAGGTGGTGTTGATGCCAGGCATCACAATGTTTGAAGAGGTAACAAGTAGGTTAGACCAGGGAAACCCAGTGGATGTGGTCTATCTAGACTTTCAAAAGGCCTTTGATAAGGTGCCACACGGGAGGCTGCTGAGCAAGGTGAGGGCCCATGGTGTTCGAGGTGAGCTGCTGGGATGGATTGAGGATTGGCTGTCTAACAGAAGGCAGAGAGTTGGGATAAAAGGTTCTTTTTCAGAATGGCAGCCGGTGACAAGCGGTATCCCGCAGGGTTCGATGCTGGGGCCACAGCTGTTCGCATTATATATTAATGATTTGGATGAGGGAACCGGGGGCGTTCTAGTGAAGTTTGCCGACGATACGAAGTTAGGTGGACAGGCAGGTCGTACTGAGGATGTGGGGAGGCTACAGAAGGATCTAGACAGGTTGGGAGAGTGGTCCAGGAAATGGCTGATGGAATTTAACGTGAGCAAGTGCGAGGTCTTGCACTTTGGCAAAAAGAATAAAAGCATGGACTACTTTCTAAATGGTGAGAAAATTAATAAAGCCAAAGCACAAAGGGATCTGGGAGTGCTAGTCCAGGATTCTCTAAAGGTAAACATGCAGGTTGAGTCTGTGATAAAGAAAGTGAATGCAATGTTGTCTCTTATCTCAAGAGGGTTGGAATATAAAAGCAGAGATGTACTACTAAGACTTTATAAAGCTCTGGTTAGGCCCCATTTGGAGTACTGTGTCCAGTTTTGGTCCCCACACCTCAGGAAGGACATACTGGCACTGGAACGTGTCCAGCGGAGATTCACACGGATGATCCCTGGAATGACAGGTCTAGCATATGAGGAACGGCTGAGGATACTGGGATTGTATTCGTTGGAGTTTACAAGATTAAGGGGAGATCTAATAGAGACGTACAAAATAATACATGGCTTTGAAAAGGTGGATGCTAGGAAATTGTTTCTGTTAGGCGAGGAGACTAGGACCCGTGGACACAGCCTTAGAATTAGAGGGGGTCATTTCAGAACAGAAATGCGGAGACATTTCTTCAGCCAGAGAGTGGTGGGCCTGTGGAATTCATTGCCACGGAGTGCAGTGGAAGCCGGGACGCTAAATGTCTTCAAGGCCGAGATTGATAGGTTCTTGTTGTCTAGAGGAATTAAGGGCTATGGGGAGAATGCTTGTAAGTGGAGCTGAAATGCGCATCAGCCATGATTGAATGGCGGAGTGGACTCGATGGGCCGAATGGCCTTACTTCCACTCCTATGTCTTATGGTCTTATGGTCTTATAATGTTCTGTCCCTGATGTCACTTCTATGAGCCTTTGTGAGAGCAAGATGAAATCAGAGAGTAGGCAGAGAAATGAATTTCCCTGCATCATGGGAACTCATCCAGGGGAAATGCAGGGTGACAGGGGTAGGATAGGGGGAGGTGGATCTAGGTGAGATGCTCTTTGAAGGGTCAGTTTGGACTCAATGGGCTGAATGGCCTGTTTCCACACTGTAGGGGCTCTATGATTCTATGATCCCTAACTCACAAGTCCAATCAATGAAACAGTTATTAAAACCTTCTGATTAACTGAGATGGTGATGCATTTTTCTTTAACTACCTGACTGCACTCTATTTAGTACTTTCATTGGCATTGGCACCAGAAGATTGAATAAACAACAGCATCAAGTTACACAAGTAGCTTTTTATGAATATTTCAAGGTTGTGCATTCCACAGTTTTATTAACAGGTCATCAATCACAAAGTGTTTTGCGAAACAGTGGCTTTGGCCCAAATCTTTAAAGAGCTAATGTTGCTGTAATTTATTTTTCCACTTTGCTTTAATTAGCTCTTTTAATCTATTTTATGTTCTTTGGATGACAGAAATGTAATGGCATAAGCAATACTTTAGTTGAGCACCGAGTAGTAGACCTTTGCCGCATATGTTTTTTTCGATTTAACCTTTTACCCTACCAACCCACAAACTACATGCTTGATCTTATATTCCTCTGCTGGCTGTGTTTTTGGTGGGGGAGGAGGGAGTGGGATGCAATGTTGTTTTGGAGGGATAGGCCATCCTCTTTCCATCCATCCCCGGGTTTACCCCAAGTTACAGAGGGTGGGTAAGCACCTACAATATGTGAGCTAACTACCATGTAGATAAATAATTAAGGGTCAACTGAGCTTTTTTAAAGTGGGTGGGTGTGGGATTCCCTTTATTTTAAATGTTTAAAATGGTGGGACAAAACAGGTCCTGTCTCCTCAGGAAGATTTATAAAAACATGCGCAATATAGATAAGGTAGACGGTAGGTGTCTCTAGAGTGGTGGATTTCAAGCCAAGGGGGCATTTTTCAAGGTGTGAGGAGAAAGATTTTAAAAAGACACGAGGGGCAATTTTTTACTCAGAGAGTGGTTCTTGTGTGGACTGAACCTCCTGAGGAATTGGTGGTATAGTTACAATGTTGAAAAGACATTTGGATAAGTACATGAATAGGGAAGGTTTGGAGGGATATCAGGCTAGCACAGGCAGGTAGGACTAGTTTAGTTTGGGTTTATGGTCAGCATGGACTGGTTGGACCGAAGGGTCTGTTTCGTGCTGTATGGCTCATGGTGCTTGGAGAATGCTATTGATGGGCAAAGGGGGAAAAGATGGCACCACCCTCCTTCCTGCCTGCATGTACTTTAAAAACCAGCCGTAATTTCCTTCTAGACCCTCCCTATGGTGACAACAGCCCCACCTGTAGCCTTGTCTGCACCCCCCCCCCCCCCCCCACCCCCTCTCCCGCTGCCTCTGGTTTACTTCCTGTGAAATCCATCAGGCCTCCTACTTGCCTGCCTGCAATCCCAGCAACATCCACTATGGGGCTCTGGCTCTGCTGGGAGGAGCTGCCTGTCGATCCGAGTGACCAGTAGTTCCGGAGAGTGGGACCTCCTCCCACTGAAGGGCAGAAATCCCACTATCCATTAGTTTAGCCCACACACAGCACATCTGAGCTCCCCCTTATAATTTTCTGCCATCCATTTCAAATGTCATTAAAGTCAATCAGAACAAAACAGGCTGGCACAGAGGCTCAGTGGTCAGCAACACTGTCCCATAGTGCTAACGATCCATGTTCCATTTTAGCTTTGGTTGACTGTCTGTGTGGCATTTACACATTCTCCCTGTATCTTCCTGGGTTTCTGCCAGGTGCTGTGGTTTCCTCTTACAGTCCACAGATGTGCAGGTTAGGTGGATTGATCATGGTTAATGGGGATGGCACTGGATGATTTTTGAAGGGTTGGTGTAGACTCAATGGGCCAAATAGCCTCTTTCTGTATTCTAGGGATTCTAAGTGACACTTTTTGTAAAAGTGGGGAGTGTGGGGACAGTGGTCAGTGCAGAGTGTGGGGGCAGTGGTCAGTCCAATGCAGTGCGTGGCAGCAGCCAGTGGTCAGACCACATGGAGGCCTCCTGCACCGGTCTATTGTGGAGTGCCTTTGGAGAGACACTTTGATGTTTGTCTTGTTAACTTTGCTTCTTGATGTTCTGACCTATGGTTATACTGTGGATAGCTGTAATGTAACTTCCTTTCTTTATTTCTCTATTCTGTAATGAAGAATTGTACGTTGGAACTCTTTATCCAAAATGGCGCTGTGTATTGGTAACATTGTTACACTGGAACTAACCTTGTAAACTGAGGAAACTGTACCTAGGTACCTTTGTCCCTAAGATAGTGCTATAAGTGGCAACTTATAAACTTTCATTTGAGTACATGTGACAACAAAACTAATTCAAATTCAAATTTACAATCAAATTCAATGTGACAAAAGACATTTTGTTCTGCCTGAAACCTGCTGGTCTTCCAGTGTGAAGGCCTGTTGATGATGGAGTATTGCAACTGCTATATTCCAAGGCCCAGGACTAAGTGCTGAGTGACAATCAAAAACTTGGGGCAGCCACCACAGAGATTCAATAGGGAAAGGCCACTATCTTAGTCTATAGTACACCCAAGAGACTGGAAAACGCACAAAACCCCTCCGGTTGTATGTTTGATGCGAAATAACATTTGTAAGTATAATCTTTAACTGTATGTTCAGTGAGGTACCTTAGAATGCCACATGTTGTTTTGAAAAAAAAATCTGTTTTTCAGTTTATGCAGTTAAATTTTAACAGTTATGAAATGTAGTTTTAGAAATTTTAGAGGTCCTGCATTGGACCTCTGGCCCACACTCCAGATTGACTACTGCACCCACACTCTGCACTGACCACTGTCCCCGCACTCCGCACTGACCACTGTCCCCACACTCTGCACTGACCACTGCACCCACACTCCACACTGACCACTGCCCCCCATTCTGCACTGACCACTGCCCCCACACTCTGCAGTGACCACTGTCCCCACACTCTACACTGACCACTGCCACCACACTCCGCACTGACCACTGCCCCCACACTCCGCACTGACCACTGCCCCCACACTCCGCACTGACCACTACACCCCCACACTCTGCACTGACCACTGTCCCCGCACTCCGCATTGACCACTGTCCCCACACTCTGCACTGACCACTGCACCCACACTCCACACTGACCACTGCCCCCAATTCTGCACTGACCACTGCCCCCACACTCTGCAGTGACCACTGTCCCCACACTCTACACTGACCACTGCCACCACACTCCACACTGACCACTGCCCCCACACTCCGCACTGACCACTACACCCCCGCACTCCGCACTGACCACTGCCCCCAAATTCTGCACTGACCACTGTCCCCACACTCCGCACTGACCACTGCCCCCCATACTCCACACTGACCACTGCCCCCCATACTCTGCACTGACCACTGCTCCCACACCCCACACTGACCACTGCCACCACACTCCACATTGACCACTGCCCCCACACTCCGCACAGACCATTGCCCCCACACTCCACACTGACCATTGCTCCCACACTCCACATTGACCACTGTCCCCACACTCCACACTGACCATTGTCCCCACAGTCTACATTGACCACTGCTCCTACACTCCACATTGACCACTGTCCCCACACTCCACACTGACCATTGCCCCCACACTCCACACTGACCATTGCTCCCACACTCCACATTGACTACTGTCCCCACACTCCACACTGACCATTGTCCCCACAGTCTACATTGACCACTGCTCCTACACTCCACATTGACCACTGTCCCCACACTCCACACTGACCACTTCCCCGACACTCCGCACTGACCACTGCCACCACATTCTGCACTGACCACTGCCCATCCACTCCACACTGACCACTGCCCCATACTTTCCACTGACCACTGCCCATCCACTCCACATTGACCACTGCCCCCACACTCCACACTGACCACTGCCCCTAAACTCCACACTGACCACTGCCCTCCCCACACTCTGCACTGACTACTGCCACCACACTCCACACTGACCACTGCCCCTAAACTCCACACTGACCACTGCCCCCATACTTCGCACTGACCACTGCCCCCATACTCCACACCGGAGCAATGACACACTGGGCTGCTGCCCCGCTTCGGGGTTATATGTAGGCCACTGTCTGATAGATTTGTTTGCATATTTATCCATGAGGGACAGTCAATGCAGCACAGGCCAAGTAACTGGAGAATTCCAATATGACTAGATACACCCTCTGCCACAATAGGGAATCTAGAATATTAATATGTGGTGACACTTTATGCATACATAGAGACAACATGATCAAAATAGATAACAAGACCATTCTCCATTTTGTTTTATTCACCCATCCCCTTGCTTTGCATATCCCTGCTTATGTGCACCATCTGGGTCAAGAGAACTGGTTGGCATAAATTTTGTTTTGAAATTGTCCTCTGGTTCTTGGTCAGAGCAACACAGCTTGTGACTGCTTTCTGCCACTGATGCTTCTGGAGAATAGTCTAAACCCAGCTCAAGAGCTCTCTTTTTTGAAGTCAGGAACACAACGATTCTCCAAAATCATTTGTTGTTTCAACTTTAACTGCTTTGTGACCTCCTCAGAACTGTTTGCTGACTTTATATAAAACATTCAGAAAAGATAGACTTGCATTTATATATTGCTTTTCACAACCAACAGGCATAATGCATTACAGTGCTATTTTCTGAAGTATAGTCACTGATACAATGCAAGAAAAATGGCAACCAAATTGCCCACAAGTTCTTGTAAGTAACAATGTGATCATTTGTTTTTATGATGTTGATTGAGAATGAATATTGGTCAGGATATTGGGAACAATCCCTGATCTTCTTCAAAAGAGTACCATGTGATCTGATATTTATACCAGACCCAGCAGATGGGGTCTCAGTTTAACTGCTCATCCAAAAGACAGCATCTTGAACTGCGCAGTATACCCTAAGACCTAGCTGGAGATGCTACCAACTCAGTCACAGACAAACGTAATTATTCAACATGGACAATAAGCACTGTTCAGGTGGGCCAGCTAACTGTGTTACTCAATGCAAAATGGAGTCATTCAGTGTTGCTAGACAACAAAGGGGAACAACCCATAATGGTACTTTATGTTAGTCATTACTCAGTGATTCCATACCATACCCCATCCCAACACCAACCCCTCTCAATTCCACATTCTATAAATTGTAGTTACATAAATCTCAAATCCCGGCAGGAGTAAGTTCTCACTTTGCTCAACATGTTCAAAAGTTTGGCCAGTATTAACATGGTGAGCATAAAAACTAACCATTTGGCTAAGGTACTTAAGGGCGTCTGGCATCCGTTAAACTGATATTTAGGACGACCAGTAGCTTTGGGAGATAATGGCAGAGTTAAATGTCAATGCAACAATGTCAAACAGAAGAAAAATGACAAACAGCTTGAGTGCTCTTATCTGGGTCTTGGAATGTAAATTGAAATTCTTTCCCATCGCATATTTAAGCAAGCCCAATTTTTTTTCAGGATGCATCTAGATAATAGAAAATTGAGAACTTTGGCCTGTTTTGTAAATGAATCACTGAGTGAGTGCTGGCATTGGATACAGATCTCCTTTTGTTTGGCAGCTATTCCAATATCAAGTGTAACAGACGTCTCTTTTGTGATAACACACATGTTGCGTGTTCTTCCCCTTGTCAACCTTCGGTACTGATATCCAGTTGCAGTTAATTTTTCCTTCCGGAATATTTAGGCTGTTCCAAAACATAGCTAGTGAAGTACCAGTGAAGGACAGTCTAAAGTTGGAAAACAAATTTAAAATATACAAATATGTAAATCTATAATTTTGCTGACCCCACTGTGCAGCAAAAGGAGGACAACCCAAGCATGTTGAAATGCTTATTGAAGGCTTCTACTTGCCACAGAATAATAGATTGTGGTTTGTGAGACTTTGATTTTCACCAGTTCCAGTGATGGTACCAAACCACTATCCCATCTCTCCCCAACATTGTTAGGGAAGACGCATGGAATCATTAAAACACTGAGCAGGGCTTTGGTAACTGTTGTCACAATGCAGAGGACGAACTCCTCTGCTAATTAAAACCAATCACCCAGAAAAACTAACCTCACCTCATAATCTGTTGGAAGTGAGAGTGGGTGAAAGAGAACTCCTAATTTTCACTACTTAAAGAAAAATAACAATTTATTTTTCTAACTCTAAAAGTGAACACTAAGTAAAACTATTAACTAATTACTATCTGACCCCAACTTAATTTCTCAAAGTCCATACAGATTGCCTTCTCCTCTCTCTTCAGCCTTCCTTCCTCTTCTTCCTGACTCAGCTGTCTTCTCCCTGGGTTGTCTTCTTTCTTTTTTACTGCTTTTACAGGAAAATGTACCTTTTGATAGATAGTGCCTGCTGAAATTTCTTTGACAGACAGATATTAAATGGGCAGTTAGCTGTCCCGCTCTATGGCAGTTGCTGTGATCAGTTTGCAAAATGCCTGCATTTGTTTTATACCTCCAAGATCATTTCCTGTCATTGGTCCAATGTCAGTACAATAAATTCAAACTCAATGGGGCTTTGGTATCCTGGGCATAATTTAAGTTAATTGGTAAAATTTGAATTATTGTCAAAACAACAACCAAAACTCAAGTATCCATTTAAGAGTCATTTTGGAACGGCCCATCTCTTTGCTGTTCTGTTCTGGCAGCTGGGGCTGTACTTTAAATTTACTTTAAAATTCAGAAAACACTTTCAACCTTAAAGTGAACACACACTCTTACGACTTCGTAAAGATGCCGATTGTTTTATTCTGGGTCAGGGAGAGAAAAAAAATCAGACGGTGTGATGTGGTAGGTGATTTGCATATTCCAGTTACAGAGGCCAGAGGAGGAAAATAAAAAAATGACTAAAATATAAAAAATACAATGATTTGCTCAGTGAATAAATGTACTTGCTCATATGTGAGGCTGAGATACTCCAGGAACATCTTGTTCTCATCTTGAAATCTCTTTATGGTCTCAGCCACCTTATCCTGGCTACCTATTCCAGTTTATTGCACTCTCCAGCACCCTTTAATTCTCCAGCTCAGATCCGTCAAGGTACTGTACTGTTTGATCATATTCATAGGGATTGGATGACAACATTCATGGGGCTGAATGGCCTCCATTCACATAAGAAATAGGGATTGGAATAGGCCATTTGACCTATCATACCTGCCCCACCATCCAACAACATTATGGCTGATCTGCCCCAAACCTCAACTTCTCTTTCCTGCTAGTCAAAGTTGCCCTGATATTTCAAAAATCTATCTAAACCTCTTTAAATGCTTTCAATGATCTAGCCTGTTAGAACCCCTTAGGGTAGAGAATTCTAACAATCATTACCCTTTGGAAGAAGAGGTGCCTTTGCATCTGAGTTTTAAATTAGTGTCCCTTATTTTGGAACTATATTCTCTTGTTCAAAATTCCCCTACTAGTGGAAACATTTTCTCAACAATTATCTGTCAAGCCCCCTCAAAATCTTTTGTTCCTTTGGTTTTCAGTATGGTGATAAAGCTTTAGCCATGTCAGTACTATTCTCTGACACCTGCAGCCCCAAATGCCTCTTGAACTTTCTGCTTCTTTTCATGTCTTTGAAAAACTCTCTTAATAATCTTCTTCAGTTAACCTTAGTCATGAGCTGCCTGGAGAAGGCCAACCAAGAAGACCAGCACGCTTGGTGAGGCCATCTCCACTAACTTGACAGCTGTGATCACAAATCACTCTGTGGAGGAATGTTCCCTCCACTGCAGTCAGCCATTAGCTATGGTCATTTTCTTTTACTTTACAAATTTTAAAGTTGCTGAGAGTCTACCTCAAACAAGAGGCACTATCCCATGCAATGGGAAGTTGCAGCTCCTTCTATATTCCAAATTTGAAAGTCCCACCTGCCATTCTTAAATGGACACTTGATCATGCATTCTGGCCACTAATTGGCCAATACGGGAAAAATCACTGCTGAGTTGGGTCCCCTATCTTTCGTTGATGTCAAGCTCCCAACACAAAATGGATAACCTGTTAGCTGAAAAATGGTCGCTGGAATAACAGGCTATTGGCCTCACCTTTATTATCATTTTACAGAGAGAAGAGAAGGTGGAAAACCAGGAGAACCACTTGGCCAGGCAGTCAATGTCATTCAGATTGGTGCCAACAACCTGGGGTTCAATCCTTGTTTTGCCTGCGAAGGCTTTGGAGCCTGTCTCCTCACTGTATCTATGGTGGCAGGTTTGGTGCTGTGGGTTGGATCTGCCTTTGGGTAGAGAACTGACAAAGAATTTTAATTGAATAAAATATCCCCATAAGACAAGAATAATCTATTTATTGCTGTTCTTTAAAAATATCCAACTGCAAGTATTAATAATATTGGGGTCATTGTCCATCTGGTTTCAGATTTGATGCTATCATTTCTCAATCTGTAAAACACTAAAACACAAGCAAGATATTTTAAAAGTTTATTCTTTTTGCCTCCCGAAGTGCAAGTGGAAGCTATCAAAAGTCTGTTAAATTTAACACTAAGCTTTACTATAGAATCCCTACAGCACAGAAAGAGGCCATTCAGCCCATCAGGTTTGCACTGACTCTCCGAAGAGCATCCCACCCTCTTACCCTCACATTTTACTAATGCTATTCCGCCTACTTTGCACACTATAGGACAAATTAATATGGCCAATTCACATCTTTGGACAGTGGGAAGAAACCAGAGCACTGGCTGGAAACTCACGCAGACACGGGAAGAATGTGCAAACTCCACACGGACAGTTACCTGAGGGTAGAATTCAACCCAAGTCCCTGGCACTGTGAGACATCAGTGCTAAACACTGTGTTATATCATACCACGCCAGCAGCAATTCAAACATTGAGACTCTCGGCATGATTCAATTCGCTGCTACATACTCATCCATCTCCTGACCAGCTTGAACTTGAGAAAAGTTGACAACTGTTGTGGAACGTACAGAAAAAAAGTTTCTATTCTTGCTCATTACATAGTGGCCCATCGTAAAAAGTGTATGAACCTGGGGAAGAAATAGGATTGGACTTGGTTGTGATGATCCTTGCATTATAAACACCAGCTGGTTTATTTTAAAAAATGCACACAGTTAAGGTGCCAGAATCTAAGCAGTGCTTGTGGAATGTAACCTAGAGAGGAATAATTGCCTTTAGGAAACAATGGGGAATAATGGGCAAAAAGGGACCCATACTGTACTCATAACACTAAAGTGGTGAGACAGAACTTAAAATGCAGCTGAGATTAGACCCAGGAATTGTTTTGGAGAACTGATATTTGTCACCAAGATGACAGGAATATCTAACAGAACTAATCACTGTACATACTGTTGCCTTCCCTCTCACCTCCATAAATTATTGTGAAGCAGCTTTGTTAACTGGATAATGGGTTATTAGAAATTATTATGAGCACAGCACAATCAAAGTGAGCATCAATTCAGGCACACACAATCAGGTACAGAACAATTGAGCATTACTGTATACAAATACATCCAGCGTACAAACTCCTGATGGAACACAAAAAGGAGATGGTCTGTGAGAAATGACAGTGTAACAGGTACAGGTCTGCCCACTGCATTAAAACACGTGGCCAAAGACTGTGGTACCTCAAGTTTTTTCATTGCCCTCCGCATGCTGCAGCCTGATATGAACAAAACAAAAAGCAGCATCAATGCAATATCCAGTTGTATCATTCAGCCCATTATCAGATTAGGGCTTCTTGCTCTCACACTCAGGAATTTTGGAGGAGAGAAGCTATTCGGCAGAATGCTGTCTCTATTAGTAGCTTGCAAAATCAGAATCACAACTATAATAGTCAGAAGGAAGTCACTGGGCTCATTGTATCTGCATTGACTTCCAGAACATTTTAACTTAGCACCAATATCTTGCCTTTTCCCCACAACCATGGACCTAATAAGAAGTGCTTCATCAATGAGATTATTTTGATGATTGATAACTCAAATAATATTTATTTAAAAGTGACAACTAATTTTGAGCCACATCAGAGCATGAGACTACCAAAGGGAAGAAATGAAGAGTTTTTATACATTATATCGTTCAGACTCTCAGGAAAATGTTCTATTTTGTATTATTAATTGTTGATTTGCAGATTTGCCAACGAGGAAATTTTATTGGTACAAATAACAAAGAATGCTGGAGAAACTCAGCAGGTCTGCTAGCAGCTGTGGAGAGAGAAACAGAACTAATGATTGTTTCAGATTTCCAGCATCTACAATATTTTCCTTTTTCTTGAGTCTGTATTGGTAACTCTGGTGAGAAAATACATTTGAGTTACGTGTTCAATAATATTACAAATCAACACTCACTTTCTGAAACTGAGCATAGCAATATTGTTGAGGGGATATAGTGTTTACTGTGTGTTGGGAAGATAATTCCTTTTGAACTGAAAGGAAAAAAATGCCAGCTTCTCTAGTCTTTGTTGGGAAGAAGTAGCTCTGTTGCCAGCCCCATAACAATCTCACGCTCATACTCAATTCTAGAGATCAATTGTTCATTCTGACTATTTAAGGCACTTTAAAATCCGCCTTTGCACCATCTAGTATAATAGTTTGATTCAACTGCAATCAGTTATTAGTTTCCAGTTTAGCAACTTATTTACAATGAGTTCCTGCACAAAGCCTGCTAATAAATACAATACAAGGAATAAGCTACAAGCTAACAGGAGAAAATAGTAAACAGAGCTCTGTCAGATATTATGAATTATATAAACATAACATAGTTTAGGGAACATGCTGAATCTAGAATAATCATATCGTGAGTTACAGAATCAATATGATGCTGCTAATGAAAGGAAAACAAGTCAATTTGGTATAGTTCCATTCCAAATTTCTGTGTGTTCCTAACCTTGATCAGATGCCAGGGACCCTAGAGAAAAAGTATTTTGAACATTCTCTGCCCAGACTAAAACTGCTGTAATTTGGCATCAATTTGGAATTTTCAGTTCGAGGCCTTAGTCATGGTTGTTATGGTAAATGGAAGCCTCATTTCCTATTACAGTAATGAATGTTGTTTTAAACGAGTAAAATCACACAACAGGAATAGTGTAGAGGGAGCTCTATGCTACAACCAAATAATGCTGCATGTGACCAGACAGTGCTTGCTCCTGGCGCAGAATATAAGAAATGGAATGGTTGGTTTTATTCCTTAAAATGATGAATACAATCAATTCTCCACTGCCAAAAGTGAGGTTGGGCTGTTCTCTCATTAGGCAGAGATGATTAGTGGTGGTTTAACCTGAGGGTCACTATGCCTCAGGTGAGAGATGAGATTGAGAAGGTGGGACCTTCATGGTAACCTCAGTTGCTGTGAGAAAATATATTAGATTACTTACAGTGTGGAAACAGGCCCTTCGGCCCAACAAGTCCACACCGACCCGCCGAAGCGCACCCACCCATACCCATTCCCCTACATCTAACACTACGGACAACTTAGCGTGGCCAATTCACCTAACCTGCACATTTTTGGATTGTGGGAGGAAACCGGAGCACACGGAGGAAACCCACGCAGACACGGGGAGAATGTGCAAACTCCACACAGTCAGTCGCCTGAGGCGGGAATTGAACCTGGGTCTCTGGCGCTGTGAGGCAGCAGTGCTAACCACTGTGCCACTGTGCCGCCCACAAATCAACCCCAGCTGTTGGTTCTGATTGCAAACCAGCTATCCAGCCAACTGAGCTAACTAAAACCTCCACCACCAAAGCACAAAGGTTGAGATAACTGCATTGAGACTTTGTTGGTATTACGGACCTAGACTTCACTTTAAAGTTTCAAGTTTTAATTTTCATCTTGCAGCTTCTCAGCTGCAGTTCAAGTGCAATACTGTGACTGGCTGTTCTGCCTTTCTTTGCAAAGCAATATTGAAAGCATCCTTCAGAACTATGTCGAGCTGAGCCAGAAAAATAGAATGCTTGAATAGGTAGCTTTATTTCCATTTGCACTGATGGTATCCTGGCCTGCAGACTGTCCACTTCAATGTTCATTGCCATTACCTTCTCCAATATCTCTTACAAATCTGTCTTGGATCAAATGAGGGAAATTCCAAAGCTTTTAGATTTTTTTTTCCACTGCCTAATATGTACTGTGCACATTATTGAACAGTTTTAAAATTTTAAATATTATTTTGCTAATCATGTTTTCCTTTTAGTTTCAATGCATTTTATTTTTATTTAAGAAAAATATATATTTCTTTCAGGCTGGTATCATATTTCAGCTGCTTGTGAATTTCTGTATAGTATCAGAGGCCCAGGGTTATTTACAATAAGTCTGAGCCAAATCCAGATGGTTGGCACTTATCAGACTCTTTAAATTTCAGTTAAGTGTGCCAAAATTGTCCTTGATTCGTAAGAAGTTAGAAGTTTGTTTTTTTAGACCCAGCTGAGAGTAGCCAACATCATAACGATTGTAGAAAATAAAAAAGTGTTCACTTTTTACTTTCCTTGAATATATTTATTTATTCGGCATAAAAATGTTGGGGACTGGAAAAAACTGATTGACTGAGTGGAACAATTGATAAAACGTTTGGGAATGTGTCCAAGTAGAGTTATAATGAGAACTCCAATTATCAAATTAACCTTGCACATTCTGTGTTTTTTTAAACCAGTCTCAACTTTAAGAAGCATTATAAATTCTCCCCCATTAATGTCTTTGTATTGGCAAATTAAGCATCGCAGCATTTTGAAGGTATTTGTCAATATATACCACAGTGGGACATTGTGGGCTTCGATTTCATTTTGTTAACTCCTGTATCCTGAATAGGTATTTCATTGTTCATTTTCAGCCCTCCTTTCCTGAAAGTACGAATGATTTGCTCATGTCAGTCATCCTTCAATACCTTAGCAAGACAAATTCTTTTCTGTGCAGGATGAAGATCAAACTACCCAGGATGCAGAGAGCAGAAGGAGCTGCCTGAGATCGACATGTTCAGCATCACAATTCCATTGTAATACCTATTGACAGATTCCTTACAAAAGGCACAATTTTATCATCTGTGAAGTGACCCATTTAACAATTGTAACTTTGTGTTCCATTTACCATGAAAGGGTTGCCATCTTCATTATCACCAGGTGAATTCACTGTGGCAAAATATACTTGGAGAAAGTGAGGACTGCAGGTGCTGGAGACCAGACTTGAAAAGTGTGGTGCTGGAAAAGCGCAGCAGGCCAGGCAGCATCCGAGGAGCAGGAGAATCGACGTTTCGGGCATGAGCCCTTCTTCAGGAACGAGGCTGGTGTGCCAAGCAGGCTGAGATAAAAGGTGGGGGGGAATTTGGGGGAGGGGTGCTGGGAATACGATAGGTGGAAGGAGGTGAGGGTGAGGGTGATAAGCCAGAGAGGGGTTGGGGGCGGAGAGGTAGGGAAGAAGATTGCAGGTCAAGAGGGCGGTGGTGAATCCAGGGGTTGGGACTGAGATAAGGTCGGGGGAGGGGAAATGAGGAAGCTGGAGAAATCTACATTCATCCCGTGTGGTTGGAGGGTTCCTAGGCAGAAGATAAGGTGCTCTTCCTCCAGGCGTCATGTGGCTAGTGTCTGGCGATGGAGGAGGCCAAGGACCTGCATGTCCTTGGAGGAGTGGGAGGGGGGGTTGAAGTGTTCAGCTACGGGGAGGTTGGGTTGGTTGGTGCGGGTGTCCCAGAGGTGTTCCCTGAAATGTTCCGCAAGTAGGCGGCCTGTTTCCCCAATGTAGAGGAGACCACATCGGGTGCAGCGGATACAGTAAATGATGTGTATGGAGGTGCAGGTGAATTTGCTTCGGATATGGAAGGATCCATTGGGGCCTTGAAGGGAGATGAGGGGGGAGGTATGGTTGCAAGTTTTGCACTTCTTCCAGTTGCAGGGGAAGGTGCCAGGAGTGGAGATTGGATTGGTAGGGGGTGTGGACCTGATGAGGGAGTCGCGGAGGGAGTGGTCTCTCCAGAACGCTGATAGGGGTGGGGAGAGAAATATATCCCTGCTTGTGGGGTCTGTTTGGAAGTGGCAGAAACAACGGAGGATGCTACAATGTATCCGGAGGTTGGTGGGGTGGAAGGTGAGGACCAGTGGGGTCCTGTCCTGATGGCGATTGGAGGGGCGGGGTTCAAGGGCAGAGGTGCGGGAAGTGGAGGAGATGCAGTGGAGAACATTGTCGACCACGTCGGAGGGGAAATTGCAGTCTTTGAAGAAGGAGGCCCTTTGGGCTGTTCGGTAGTGGAATTGGTCCTCCTGGGAGCAGATGCGGAGGAGGCGAAGGAATTGGGAATATGGGATGACGTTTTTACAGGGGGCAGGGTGGGAGGAGGTGTAATCTAGATAGCTGTGGGAGTCAGTCGATTTGTAGTAAATGTCTGTGTTGAATCAGTCGCCTGAGATAGAAATGGCGAGGTCTAGGAAGGGGAGGGAGGAGTCTGAGACGGTCCAGGCAAATTTGAGGTCGGGATAGATCCAGGTAAATTTGAGGTCGGGGTGGATCCACTTGTAGCCCAGGTATTATCCAGCAATATGTCAGGGTTAATAGACAACACCTCCCAAACCAGCGACAACTTTCATCTAGAAGGACAAGGGCAGTAGATACATGGGATCACCACCTTCAAGTTCCCCTTGCAGCCACTCACCATCCTGACTTGGAAATATATTGCCGTTCCTTCACTGTCGCTGGTCAAAGTCCTAGAATTCCCTCCCTATTGACAATGTGAGTCAACTGGCAGTATGTGGATTGCAGCGGTTCAAGAAGGAGTCTAACTAGCACATTCTCAAGGACAACTAAGGACAGGTAATAAATGCTGGCCAGACAGTGATGCCCACAATCCACAAAAATGAATTTTAGAAAGGGCAATCTTACCAACAAGAATAATGCCAACCCAGATGACAGATTATAGAAATCCTACAGTGTGGAAACAGACCATTCAGCACACACCATCCCTCCAAAGAGCATCCCACCTTATCCTTGTAAACCTGCACTTCCCATGGCTAATCCACCTAGCTTGCATATCCCTGGACACAATACGCAATTTGATATGGCCGATCCATCCTACCTGCACACCTCTCAACTGTGGGAGGAAACCAGGTCAGCCACTTAAACCCACATAGACACAGGGAGAATGTGCAAGCTCCACGTAGACAGACAGTCACCAAGGATGGAATCGAGTCCAGATCCCTGGTGCTATGAGGCAGCAGTGCTAACCACTGAGCCACCATGCTGTGCGTGGAACTATACAAAAATAGAAAATCTTTATTCAGCTACATAATATTTCCATCTAAGGTGAATATTGTCATTCATGCTCTGTCCCTGTCAGTTTTCTCAAGCTTTATTAGTCCACCAACTAATTGGGAAGGGGTAAGGTTAAATAGATTCCACTCATTATCAAAATCACAGACAAAAACACCAACTCTAATTTACAGGGTGACTATTGAAAAGATTTTTAATGGCTATCTTGTACACTGGGCACCATTGCACTAAATGTAGCCTTTACTGATTGCCAGCACTTTGGTTCCGGGACTTCACCTGTGCTCCATTTTCCACTTTGGGTTCATCCACTGGGATCTTCTGTGACCACTTTTATATTTTGTACCCAGAAAGTCATTGGAATGGTGAATCTGCTTTCTCTGACTGTTAGATCTGTTACCTTACACTCAGTTGCACCTAGTGATAATGCTCCAACATGCTTTGCAGCAGCTCACATTACCAATCTAAATTAGTACTATTTGTCAAAATGCATGTGTGTAGCTTTGTATATGTAACAATCGTACAATCTCCTGGACTAGGTTTGATTGCCTTAGAATATCAAAAAGTGGAACTTTCGAGAGTATTTTTTTCTTATTGGTCCTTGTATTTTTCTTTTTTTCTGGCCTGTCCCACAATACTGTATAATTGTAGGAATGATTGGGAGGTTCACTTGTGATGTTCCAGCCATCAAGTAGATGTGTTTAGCCTTAATAGATCAGCTCCAACTTTCTTTGCCCATTTGTTTTTTTTGTGGTATCTTCTCTGAGGTTTGGATATCAGTCTTTCGCTGTTTTGTTCTAATGTGATTTTGCCTCCAACAAGGTAATCCCTAGTAATACAAGAAATTGGGATGAACACACACGATAATGAAGAAGACAACAGCTGGTTATATCCAAGCATTACATTTCTCAGACGCTTAAGGTCTGGGCTCATATTATGCCAGTTATAACAAAATAGCATGTCATGGTTTGGGTAATCCGAGTTACAATGAAGTATGTGATCTTTATACAGTTAAATCATATACCAAAATGTAGTGATTATATCCTGAGCATGTCAAAAAGGTATACTGACATACTTACTATGAGATATAACAAAGCATCTCCCTTTCCTTCAAAGAGAAAAACTTATCTCCTCAGAAATACAAATGCTGTCTGCTCAATAATTACACAAGCAGGTAAAACGGAGTAGACAAAATGAACATTTCAACTTTTAATGAAGGGAAGTTTGACAACTTACCTTGATCTGGTTACAGTATGACCACCGAGAGAGGTATGCATTGTTCCCTTTTCCAAAGGAGGTATGGTTAGTAAGTTTGCAGATGACACCAAAATTGATGCTATAGTGGACAACGAAGAAGGCTACCTCAGAGTACAATGGGATCTTAATCAGATGAGCCAATAGGCCGAAGAGTGGTAGCTAGAAATTAACTTAGATAAGTGTGAGGTACTGAATTTTGGAAAGGCAAATCAGGGCAGAACTTATACGCATTATGGTAAAGTCCTGGGGAGTGTTGCTGAACAAAACGACTTTGGAGTGCACGTTCATAGTTCCTTGAAAGTGGAGTTGCGAGTAGACAGGATAGTGAAGAAGGCATTTGGTATGTTTGTCTTTATTGGTCAGTGCATTGATATAAGAGTTGGTATGTATTGTTGTAGCTGTACAAGACATTAGTTAATCCACGTTTGGAATACTGCATGCAATTCTGGTCTCTCTACTATAGGAAGGATCTTGTGAAATTTGAAAGAGTTCAAAAAATATTTACAAGGATGTTTCCAAGGTTGAAGTGTTTGAGCTATAGGGAGATGTTTAATAGGTTGGGGCTATTTTCCCTGGAACGTCAGAGGCTGAGAGGTGACCTTGTAGAAACTTATATAATCATGAGGGGTATGGTAGGGTAATGAGGCAAGGTCTTTTTCCCAGAGTGGGGTAGTCCAAAACTAGAGGGCATAGGTTTAAGCTGAGAGAAGAAAGATTTAAAAGGGACCTAAGGGACAACTTTTTCTCTTAGAGGGTGGTGCCTGTATGGAATGAGCTGCCAGAGGAAGTGGTGGAGGTTGGTACAATTACAACATTTAAAAGGCATCTGAATGAGTACATGGATAGGAAGGGTTTAGAAGGATATGAATTAAATGATGGCAAATGTGACTAGATTTATTTAGAATATCTGGTCAGCATGGATGAGTTGGACCGAAGGGTCTGTTTCCGTGCTGTACGCCTCTATGACTCTCCAACTTGGTTTTATTGTTCAACATCATCAGACAGTTATTATCACCAGAGTTTTCTTTGTGACATCTTCTGTGCAAAATGGTATATTGTATATTGGTCTGAGCTTACATCTTGTTCCTTCACAATGTAGCACCATGATCAATAATGACTTCTTATGATCTGGCTGGCAGAATGTTTTCGAAACTATTGATGGCTTCCCAATTATTTGTATTTGTTTTCAACTAGCACACTCAGCCAAATACTGAGAGTTGATCATTCTCTATGTCATACTGTTGGATCAGAAATCCAAAATACTATGGATGTTTTTAACTTTTAATTCCAAAATATGTTTTCTAAAAGAGGACAATGCAGCAAAGAAAGACATGATTCATGCCTGGCCAATACACAGATTCACACGTTAGCCAACTTGTGTGTTCAGTAACCATGGAGCCTTAGTGTAACATGGACATGAAATCTTGACGCTATGCTTTTGGTATCAGTTTTTGGTTGTCTTTCAAAGATACTGGTCGTGAAATACCAAGCTCATTTGTGTCTGGCCAAAGTCAACAAGTCATCTTCGGTAGTTTTTTAAATATTTTAGGTCAGGTAACCCTGGGTAATGATTTTTTTTGCAAATTTTGTGGTTCCTCATCCTTGGCATTTGCCTGTTCACACTTGCTCGGGCCAAATTGTAAAAGATCAACCTTGAGAACATCTTCAACTTCATAGTCTACAGTATCAGTATGCAGATCAAGAGGAATATCTTAGCCTTTGTGTACGTTGGGTAACCTGCTCAGCATGTTAGGCATAATCATCCTGGTGCTGATGATATCTGACTTTAAAGTCATATAGTCATAGTCATAGTGATGTGCAACACTGCTGATCAGATATCCCAACCCAATCTAGTCCCACCTGCCAGCACCCAGCCCATATCCGTCCAAACCCTTCCTATTCATACACCCATCCAGATGCCTTTTAAATGTTGTAATTGTATCAGCCTCCACCACTTCTTCTGGCAGCTTATTCCATACACGTACCACCCTCTGCATGAAAAAGCTGCCCCTTAGGTCTCTTTTACATCTTTCCCCTCTCACTCTAAACCTATGCCCTCTAGTTCTAGACTCACCCACCCCAGGGAAAAGACTTTGTCTATTTATCCTATCCATGCCCCTCATAATGTTATAAACTTCGATGAGGTATACCTTTGGAGAACTTTGCCTGATTCGAGCAAGCCATGTGCCATCTGTTACAGCAGGTGTATGAACATTGACTATTTTGAGATCTGTGCTTATTGCTGGCCCTTTACTGGCTTAGTCCCTTCAAAACTATTGCTTTAAGGAAATAACTAAAGGTTTGCAGTAGAAGATCTGCAAGCTTGTTCTTTATCTTCTGGTCTTACAGCTTTAAAATCCAATCACAAGAAATTCTCTCAGTCTTTTTGGTGGTCATTGCTATTTTGAAGATCTGTACAGCTGTCTATATTCACAGACAGTGATGCTGCTACAGTCTGAATTATCTGATATTTAAAACTGTTGTTCAGTTCGTCTCAATTCATTTCCTGCATGGCTGCCACTGAGATCTTAGTGTTTGTTTTATCATTAGCCACTGCTGATGTGAGCTTTACTTCCAGGAAGATATCTTACCTGGTGCAGCAGTGCTTACTCTTTGAAACGTAAGAAATAACGCATGGATATTATGGGCTTGAGGAATCCAACAGACAGCTATAACAGCTTTGTTTATGTACACTTTTTAATTTCTCAAACATTGAGTATCTGGGCTAATATTAAGTCAATAAAGTTATGACAGAGCAGCATGACATGCTTCAAGTGATCTGTGTTTAGATGGATTTTGTGGTCTTTAAAATCTCGGGTCACATGCTATGATGCAGAGATATCATGAGCAAGTCTCTTAAATGTATAATGATACACTGACTGTGAGGTGTAACACAACACACTCCTCAGCTTGCACAGCTATGCAAATACATAAAGTCATCAGCTTATTTGGCCTCCTGTCAGAACTGAAGAGAAAGAAAGACTTGCATTTATGTAACAATTTTCACAACCACCAGCTAATTCAAATGCTTTAGTACCAACAAAGCATTTTTGCAAAGTAATTGTTGCAGTGCAGGACATATGGCAGCCAATTTGCACTCAACTAGCTCTCAATGTGAGAATTAGCAAATAAGCTGGGTTTTTTTATTTGATTGAGAAGATATGTTTTGGCCAAGACTACAGAGGCCTGCTTTCCTACAAAATAATGGCAGGGAATCTATTACATCCAGCCAAGCTAGCAAATGGGGCTTTGGTTTGATGGTTTACCCTAATGCCAGCATGCCCAACAGTGTAGCACTCCACCAGTACTACACTGGAATACTGGCCTAGACTTTTGTTCTCCAGCCCTGGAATGGGACATGAATTCAAAGCTTTTCAACTCTCAAGCCAGCAACAGAGCAACAATTGATATGAAAAGTTATCAAATACTGGGCTAAAAGAACTCCTGGCATTATTTATTACACTAGAACTCCAACCCAGGAATCTGAAAACAGGCTGTGTAAGATGGGGATGCAACGGAAGAGATGGATGCAAGAAAAGCAATTACACTTTAAATAAAATAATGGCAGTAATGTAATATATAGTTAAATTTTATTGGGTGCCTCACTCAGAAAACAATATGTAACCATTCAACTGATACATTCTTGCAACCTACATAGCAACTACCCAGATTCCTTAAACTATTCCTTTTCAATACCTTAGAAACTGGCGCAATTAATGCACATATTACCTCACTGCTGTAACTTTGCTGATATCACATGAATTATAAATAGGCAATATTGCTTCCTATATTTTTCCACTGACATTTGTGTCATTCAGTAACTTCTGTTTTGAGTAGATTGGGATCATATACTACCTACACTTGGGCCATTGAAGAACCCAATTTCAAACTATGAATTATGACAAAATAGCTTTCCTCAACTAAGTTGGAAGTAGGTGCAATTGATTGACTTCTTCCATTATGACAGCATGAAATGACACTGTGGTGTGGTGCCATAGGCAGAATCCAATCTGTTAGCTAATCTAAATACGCCATCCACCTTTAAACCTAAACAGATTATTCAGCAATGAAACATCATAGCCAAGCCCCACCTTGTCCACATATATTTGGTTAACAGTATGTGTTGGAGGGCTGCCTTATTCGCTTCATGAACTTTCATGATATGTATGGTTCAATTCCACCACTTATGAAAGGAGTTTATGTATCAACACCTGAGAACTACAGTCAAAGCCATTAATGTGATTTGAGCACTACAGAAGCCTCACTTTCACAGCATATTAAGAACTCTGTCACTTAGAAGCAGAAACTGTGGAAAAACTTCAGAAGTTCGAGATGCATCTCTAAGCATATAAGACATGTTAACATTTCAGTTAAAGACCTTTTATCAAAAGTGATGGGTATTTACAGCATTTCGTCTTTTTTAATTGCCTCCCTCATAATAGTTTTGCCTGTGGGCAAGTTAGCACTGAATTTCCAGCTGTATTTTTATTACTCCTCTTGTTGTCGACAAGCATATTACTACCAGGCAAAAGTGACGACTGTAGATGCTGGAGATTAGAGTCAAGAGTGTAGTGCTGGAAAAGCACAGCAGGTCAGGCAGCATCCGAGAAGCAGGACAATCGACATTTTGGGCAAAAGCCCTTCATCAGATAAATGGGAGGGGGTGGGGCTTTGGGGGAGGTAACAGAGTGCGAGGGAGATGGAAGTGGGGGTAATAGTGATAGGTCGGAGTGGCGGGTGGAGTGAATAGGTGGGAAGGAAGATGGATAAGTCGGACTGGTCATGAGGGCGGTGCTGAGTTGGAAGGTTGGAACTGGGATAAAGTGGGGGGAGGGGAAATGAGGTAACAGGTGAAATCCACATTGATGCCGTGTGGTTGGAGGGTCCCGAGGTGGAAGGTGAGCCGCTCTTCCTCCAGGCATTGGGTGATAAGGTTGTGGCGATGGAGATAGCCCAGGACCTGCATGTCCTTGGCAGAGTGGGAGAGGGTTGGTAGTAGGGTGTCCCAGAGATGTTCTCTGAAGCGCTCTGCAAGTAGGCGTTCTTTCTCCCCAGTGTGGAGGAGAGCACATTGGAATCAATGGATACAGTAAATGACATGTGTGGAAGTGCAGGTAACACGCTAATGAATATGGAAGGCTCCTTTGGGGCCTTGGATGGAGGTGAGGGGGGACATGTGGGCACAGGTTTTGCAATTCCTGTGGTGACAGGGGAAGGTGTCGGAGGGGAGGGTGGGTTGGTGGGGTTGTGGACCTGACAAGACAGTTGCGGAGGGATTGTCTTAATGGAAAGCAGATGGGGGTAGGAATTTATTTTTGGTGGGGTCCATTTGTAAATGGCAGAAATGACAGAGAATGAATTGATGTATATGGTGGTTGGTAGGGTGGAAGGTGAGGACCGGGGGTTCTGTCTTTGTTGCGGTTGGAGGAGTGGGGCTTGAGGGCAGAGGTGCAGGAAATGGATGAGATGTGCTGGAAGGCATCATCAACCACGTGGGAGGGGAAATTGCGGTCTTTAAAGAAGGAGGTCATTTGGTGTGTTCTGTGGTGGAACTGGTCCTCCTAGGAGCAGATGCGGCAGAGTCGGAGGAATTGGGAGTAAGGGATGGTGTTTTTACAGGAGGCAGGGTGGGAGGAGGCGTAGTCCAGATAGTTGGATGAGATGTGAGTTTGTGAAAGATGTGTTGAGTCAGTCACCATTGATGGAGATGGAGAGGTCCAGGAAGGGGAGGGAGGTGTCTGAGATAGTCCAGATGAACTTAAGGTTGGTGTGGAATGTGTTGGTGAAGTTGATGAACTGTTCATCATATTACTATCACCTGCCTGTTAATGGGAATAAACTTCAAATGTCCTGGAGTTTTCTTTAAATTTTTCCCAAAGAGATATGTAAACTCCATGGCTTTAACAATTGCAGAATTTTGTGTAGCTGAATTTTCAGGCACACAGGTCACCTGAACCAAGCACAGGTGAGTTGACCAGGGGAGACCAGAAGCCACCACCACTTGTGTTAATACAGGGAGCATATACATTATAACAACTACACTGTACTACCTGCTGTGTCAGTTCACTCCACTATCCCATAAATCCAAGGAGAAGTGAAGAGTGCACTTGATGAAATATACAAAGCTATAAAAGACTGGAAATTCAGAAAGGATGCAGTACTGAAGGAGCCTCTATCCAGCTCACAGACAGCCATGATCAGAGTGTGTGCAGTCTCACCTGACATCAATGGGGATTTCAGAAGAGTTGATGGTCAGCCATTGGGTTGCACAAAGGATGCCATTGGATGATAGTGACCAAAATGAGAAGCCAGAGTCCACATGCTGCCGAGTCTCACTAGTGGAATTGAAGGTGACAATGCCCCTCAACTTTACAGGGCTGGATCCTTCCATAGAGAAATCTGTGCAGGTCAAGGCAAGTGATAATGAAGGATCCAACCATAATTAGTCATATTCCTGACCCTAGGCATCTCTTGCAATGCAAGTCTGTGTGCCACTGTCATTTCTCCTTCTGTTCAGCCTCTGATGCTCTGCAACATTCCAGTCCTACTTTAACTTTAGTTTGAAGAAGTCAGACTTTCTCAACTTCTGCTCTTTGCTTCAGCTAAAAGTCTGGAAAATCTTGGGGCTCTGACTTTCCTGTGGAAAATCAGTCAGGTCATTACTTAGAGCAGCTGATTCTAAAGACCCTTTGCCAGAGCCATATTTCAGGTGTTGTAATCCTCTTCTAATCAGCTTTCTGACTTCTTCACCCATCCAGCACAATACTCCTATCGAGGATTTTGCTTGTTATGTTTTCAAGCATGGGCCAATTTGTATGTTTGCCATACTCCATTCACCTGACAAGTTGCATCATAGGTAATTGCTATCCTTATTCTGATTTCAATGCTGCAATTCTATTTATAGTTCCTTTCAATCTCATAAATTGAAAATGATCCATGTTCACCATGGTTGTATACAGAATTGTGGTCAATTGAATTACTGAATATATTGTGTTCACAAGAAATGACGCTGTGAATGAAAAAAAACAAGCTTTTCCTGAAGCGCTCATGAATGAAACTAGTGTCAAGGAGCACACACTTAGCTCTCGGAGAAGCAGATGTTCTTCATTGATGCCCAGAATCGACCAAGAACAGCCACCTATCCAGGACAGGTGGAAGATATGTTGGACCTCAAGTGGGACTGAAACTTAAGGGTTTCAGGTCCCCTGTCCCCAGCACCTTCCTGGCAAACATCCAAGCAATTGAGAACAAAACTAATGAACTTAAAGCTAGACTCGTCTTCAAAAGGGGATTGAGAGACTGCAGTGTGCTTTGTTTTACAGAGACATGGCTCACTCCCGCTACACCTGACTGTGCCTTACATTCTGAGAGTTTCTCAGTTCACTAAATGGATTGCTAGGTGTCCTTGGGGAGACAAGGGGCAGGGGATTGAGGTTGGGGGTGGGGGTGGAATCTGCCTCCTAATCAACAACTCCTGATGCTCAGATCTGCTGACTCTTGTGAGTTACTGCTCCCGGACCTGCAATACCTTACAGTCAACTGTGGTCTGTACTACCTACTGTGTCAGCTCACTCCACTATCCCAACAGCCCAAGGAGAAGGGAAGAGTGCACTTGATGAAATATACAATGCTATAAACAAACTGAATACCCCGTGGCCTTGTTCATCATAGCCTGTGACTTCAAACAGGCAACTTCAAGAATGTGCTATCAAAATACCATTGACACATCACCAGAGGTCCCAACATCTTTGACCACTCTTATACAACCATCAAAGATGACTATCACTCCATCCCTTCTGCATTTTGGAAAATCAGAACATAATGCCGTGCTCCTCCTCCCAGCTTGCAAGTGGAAATTGAAGCATGAGAACTCAGTACAGAAAATTGTGTAGTGTAAGTCTAAAGAAACGGAACATCTTCTACGACATTGCTTAGAGTTAGTGGACTGGTCAATATTCAAGAACTCAGTGGCCAATCTAAATGAATATGCCACTGCTGTCACAGAGTTCATTAGTGAGTGTGTAGAAGACTCGCATGTTGCAGAATTTAATCTAAGTGTTCCCCAACCAGAAACCATGGATAAACTAGGAGATCCACACCCTACTGAAATCCAGGTCTGAGGTGTTCAAGTTCGGCAACCCTGACCCACACAGGAAATCCAGGTAGAACCTTCACAAGGCCATCAGAGATGCCAAGAGGCAATACCAACTAAGCTTGAGACCCAGACCAACCACACAGGATACCCATCGATTGTGGCAAAGCTTACATGACATAACGGGCTATAAAGCAAAGTCAACCAGAATCATGGAAAGCAGTACATCCCTATCCACCGAGCTCAATGCGTTCTACACTCGCTTTCAACAGAAAGTCAGTGAAATTATGTCACCTATCCCAACAGCCTTGGATGTACCTGTATCCGCAAACATTAGAGCGGCCTTCTTGAGACTGAACCCAAAGAAAGTGACTGGCCTGGATAGAGTCCCTTTGTGTGCACTAAGATCCTGTGTGGACCCAGTTGTTGGGAGTACTCGCAGATATCTTTAACCTTTCCTTACCACGATTTGAAGTCCCTACCTGCTTCAGAAAGACAACTATCATCCCGGTGCCAAATAAAAATCATGCAGCATGCCTCAATGACTACTACACAGTGGCTCTGACCTCCAAAATTATGAAATGCTTCAAGACGTTAGTCATGGCTCACATCAACTCCAGCCTACTAAATTGCCTTGATCTTTTGCAATCTGCCTACAGATGCAACAGGTCCACAGCAGATGCCATCTCCCTGACTCTACACTTATCCTGAGAACATCTGGATAACAAGGATACCTGCATCAGGCTCCTTCTTATTAACTACAGCTCCGCCTTCAACATTATAATTCCAAACAAGTTCACCTCTAAACTCTGAGACCTAGGTCTGGCTCCCCCCTCTCTTACTGGATCCTCAACTTCCTGGTCCATAGATGGCAATCAGTAAGAATAGGCGACAACACCTCCTCCACCAAAATACTCAACGCCGGTGCCCCCCAAGACTGCATACTCAGTCCCCTACTTTACTCCATATGCACTCATGACTGTGTGGCCAAGTTCAGCCCCAAACCCATTTACAAGTTTGCTGATGACACCACCGTTGTTGGTCAGATCTAAAACAATGACGAGACAGAATACGTGAAAGAGATTGAGTGCTTTATGGCATGGTGTAAAGACAACAATCTCACCATCAACGTCAGCAAAATGTAGGAGCTGGTCATAGACTTCAGGAAGCAGAGTGAAGGGCACACTCCTGTCTGCACCAACAATGCTGAGGTGAAGATGGTCAAGAGCATCACGTTTCTGGGATTGATGATCACCAACAATCTGTCTTGGTACACCCACATCAACATGATGGCCAGGAAAGCAGAACAACATCTCTACTTTCTCAGAAGGCGAAGGATATTTGGCATGTCCAAAAGGACTCTTACCAATTTATAGATGCACTATAGAAAGCATCCTATCTGGGTGCATCACAGCATGGTATGGCAGCTGCTCTTCCCAAGACTGCAAAAAACTACAGAAAGTTATCATCACAGCCCAGTCCATTACAGTATCAGCCTTCTATCCATTGATTCCATCTATACTTCGCAATGCCTCGGGAAAGCAACCAACGTGATTGAAGACATCTCCCATCCTGGTTATACTCTTTTTCACCCTCTTCCATTGAGCAGAAGATATAAATGTTTGAAAACATGGATGAATAAATTCAAGAACAGCTCTTCCTTATTATTATCAGACTCTTGAATGGTCCCTGAAATGTTAATTCTGATCTCTCTTTCTGCACCTTCTCTGCTGCTGTCACACAGTGGTCTGCACTCTGTTCTGCTGCATTTTGTATGGGACAATCTGCCTGTATGCCATGCAAAACAACACTTCTCACTGTATCTCAGTATGTGTGACAACAATCAATCAATCAAGCAAGCAAGCTTTATAAAACATAGGTAAGAGTTCAAACAATGTAAATGTTAAATAACTGCTAGGTCATGCATAACTTAAACAATGTCAAAAGGTGACAAGAAATCAAAAGGTTTCATTTGGACATCTATGGATGCAGCAGGAGCAGAGAGTGCTGTTGGCTGTGCCATCAGTGGCATGGAGATGAAGTGGCAACAACTGACCATTAACCTTAGTTCTCAGATCAGGCAAGTAGACTTTGATTAGTCAGGGTGTGACCATTGGAAAACTACAGTTGTGGGAGAGTGCCAACTGTAGTGGCACTCCGATGATATTCCCAGATGGGAAAATTAAATGTATGCACAAATTCCTTTTGCGTACATAAACCAAGATCCTGCATGTTAACATATGTAGCTTTAAGACAGGCAAATGCATCACATTGCAAGCCTGATAATCTTTAATTGGTAAACATTTGAATTGTATGCAAAATGCTGATCGCTTTAAAAAATTCAAAGAAGATTTAACATTTTCATCCATGGCTCTTTTCAACTTTACAGACAAAAATAGGATGGTAGCATAATCTCTGGCGAACGGCTTCTTCCCTTTAGATGGCACAGGAGGAGACATTCCCACTAGATATTCCCCATCTCCAATGAGACACCTTACTTGATCCCACATCAAGATTAACCCTTCAACCAGCTGACCTCTGCATTGCCTATAAATTAATGTAGATTGGTTGAAACTTAGGTCATGCTGCTGGGATCCCATTCATGATGCTTAGGACCACCTCTGCTGGATCAAGATGCCCTTACCAGTGCCCCAGCATTAAAAACCAAAGTGGTTACATACGGCTTTCTAGAGAACTGGTGGGTGGTTCATTCTAAGGCTGAGCTTGGTTTTTGGGCTGCTACAAGCTCACTGCATTCAGCAAAGGCAAACAGGCCAGAGTTTCTGCCAACAATGCATGTGATCAGCTGAGGTTGTCGTGATGAGGAACAATGCATGTCACAGGGCAGCTGTGGCCAGAAATTTTTATATGGACAGCTGAAATGCATTCTTGCTTCTTTGAAGCCCACAATAAATAACATTTAGTGTTTCTGGGCCTATTGTCCTCCATTGCCATAGAACGATGATGTGTCTTCCTTAAAAAAGTAATCTTGATATTATATATATCCTGGGACCCTGATTATCATATTAAAAGGGATCTGTCATCTGAATCAAGCAAATGACATCCTTAGGTTTTGAAATAGTGCTAGCTGCATATTGCCACTATTAACAGGACAAATAGACTGCTGACTCCATTTTAAGGTCATTAGCAACTTACGAACATCAGATAAAGATGAGTGAAAATTGACCTTGAAGCTTGTGCCTTTGTCAAGTTGAGGAGATTCCCATCTCATGGTTTCCTGACAGAACGTGTTAGATGCCAAAAACAGCATTCAATTGTTAGATTGGTTCTTGCCTCTGCAATTGACTGTTCAATGCTGATTAGACTAAACTTGGCAAGATCCTCTTTGTTCCCTCTGATGAAGCCCTAGGCCGTGATGCCCCTATAATGCAACTTTTCATACTTGCAACTGTCGAGCCAAGTTCCACTGATCCATGACCATTATCCTGGCTTCTCTTGCTACATCCTCCACTTTCTCTGAGTTTTGCTGTATTGCCCACAACTGGATTCAGATGCTCAGGAGCTCACCCAAAATAGTTATCAGAGCATCTCAATTAATTTTAGCTGACAAGCTTCACTCTTGTTGTTTACGACATAATCAAAAGATAATAACATACCAGAACGTATAGTGTAAGTTGGCTGAATTTTCAACTTATTCTGAACAAACTGAATGAAAGGCAACATATTTGAGAGAAAATCTGCAATGTGTCAAATTACTTTTAATTATTAATTGCATGGATTTAGTCTGATGGATTGTAAAAGACTGTCTTGGTGCCAGAATTGTTACTTTAGTAGTTCTGGTACCTTTGAGCCTGATACAATGATAAAAAAATTTAAAACGAGTATACGCCCTCTAGCTGCAAAATGAATAATAAAAAGTACAGAATTTAATTAAACTCAGTAAAGAAGGCCATTTAGAATCATAGAGATGTACAGCATGGAAACAGACCCTTCGGTCCAATCTGTCCATGCCGACCAGATATCCCAACCCAATCTAGTCCCACCTGCCAGCACCCCGCCCATATCCCTCCAAACCCTTCCTATTCATATACCTGTCCAAATGCCTCTTAAATGTTGCAATTGTACCAGCCTCCACCACATCCTCTGGCAGCTCATTCCATGCACGTACCACCCTCTGTGTGAAAAAGTTGCCCCTTAGGTCTCTTTTATATCTTTCCCCTCTCACCCTAAACCTATGCCCTCTAGTTCTGGACTCCCTGACCCCAGGGAAAAGACTTTGCCTATTTATCCTATCCTTGCCCCTCATAATTTTGTAAACTTCTATAAGGTCACCCCTCAGCCTCCGACGCTCCAGGGAAAACAGCCCTAGCCTGTTCAGCCTCTCCCTGTAGCTCAAATGCTTCAACCCTGGCAACATCCTTGTTCTTTTCTGAACCCTTTCAAGTTTCACAACATCTTTCCAATAGTAAGGAGATCAGAATTGCGCGCAAATTCCAACAGTGGCCTAACCAATGTCCTGTACAGCCGCGACATGACCTCCCGACTCCTGTACTCAAGGTCTCTTTGTTTAGCAACACTCCGCAGGACCTTACCATTAAGTGTATAAGTCCTGCTAAGATTTGCTTTCCCAAAATGCAGCTCCTGGCATTTATCTGAATTAAACTCCATCTGCCACTTCTCAGCCCATTGGCCCATCTGGTCAAGATCCCGTTGTAATTTGAGGTAACCCTTTTCGCTGTCCACTACATCTCTAATTTTGGTGTCATCTGCAAACTTACTAACTGCACCTCTTATGCTCGCATCCAAATCATTTATGTAAATGACAAAAAGTAGATGACCCAGCACCGATCCTTATGGCACTCCACTGGTCACAGGCCTCCAGTCTGAAAAACAATCCTCCACCATCACCCTCTGTCTTCTATTTTTGAGTCAGTTCTGTATACAAATGGCTAGTTCCCCCTGTATTCCATGAGATCTAACCTTGCTAATCAGTCTCCCATGGGGAACCTTGTCGAACGCTTTACTGAAGTCCATAACGATCACATCTCTGCTCTGCCCTCATCAATCTTCTTTGTTACTTCTTCAAAAAAACTCAACCAAGTTTGTGAGGCATGATTTCCCACGCACAAAGCCATGTTGACTCTCCGTAATCAATCCTTGCCTTTCCAAATACATGTACATCCTGTCCCTCAGGATTCCCTCCAACAATTTGCCCACCACTGAGGTCAGGCTCACCGGTCTACAGTTCCCTAGCTTGTCATTACCGCCCTTCTTAAACAGTGGCACCACGTTTGCCAACCTCCTGTCTTCCAGCACCTCACCTGTGACTATCGATGATAGAAATATCTCAGCAAGAGGCCCAGCAATCACTTCTCTAGCTTCCCACAGAGTTCTTAGGTACACCTGATCCTGGGACTTATCCACCTTTAACCGTTTCAAGACATCCAGCACTTCCTCCTCTGTAATCTGGACATTTTGCAAGATGTCACCATCTATTTACCTATAGCCTATATCTTCCATATCCTTTTCCTTTGGCCCACCTCGCAATCTGTTGGGTAGAAAGTTAATATTCCCCACTACAGCATCTGTCCTTTGAGATTTTAGTTCCATGATCTTATTCATTGATCAATTCCACATATTTCTATGAAGGTTTTTCTCTGACATCAATCCTAAACCTATCTTTACTAGTTGATATCACTATCTCCATATCCTATAGTTTATTCCTTTTACTTCCGTGTTTAGAATGAATCCTTCTCATCTATTTTTAATCCAGACTTTTCTCATGTGTCCTGATGTGATGTCACTAATTGATATAGTCAATGATTGGTCCACTATTAATGTACCTCTCAATCTTTCTCAAGATTTGTTAAACACTACTCATTAATAGTCATAGAGTCATGGAGATGTAAAGCACGGAAAGAGACCCTTTGATCCAACGCGTCCATGCCGACCAGATATCCTATTCAAATCCAGTCCCATTTGCCAGCATTTGGCCCACATCTCTCCAACCCTTCCTATTTATATTCCTATCCAGATGCCTTTTAAAGGTATGTAAATCATATTAGAGCAAAGTTACAAAATCAAGTTACATTTATATGCCACTTTTAATGTAATAATGCAATGTTAGCGTAGTAATGTAATCATCACAGACTACAAAACAAAATTTGTCACCAAGCCGCATTACAGAGGGTTGAATATGGGAGACCAGCCAAGTTAGAACAGTCAATTTCAGAGGTAACAAAGGCATGTATGAGCAGTTCAGTGGCAGATGAGTTTGCACAGAGGTGGAATTGATTGACGTTATCATACCCTTAGGCAGTAAATTCAAGATCCTAACCACTTGTCACAGCTTCCTTAATGGTTTTATTTATTTATGAAATGTTGGTGCCATTGGCTAAGTGGCATTTATGGCCCATTCCTATTTTCTCTTGAGATATCACTATCTCCATATCCTATAGTTTATTCCTTTTACTTCCGTGTTTAGAATGAATCCTTCTCATCTATTTTTAATCCAGACTTTTCTCATGTGTCCTGATGTGATGTCACTAATTGATATAGTCAATGATTGGTCCACTATTAATGTACCTCTCAATCTTTCTCAAGATTTGTTTAACACTACTCATTAATAGTCATAGAGTCATGGAGATGTAAAGCACGGAAAGAGACCCTTTGATCCAACGCGTCCATGCCGACCAGATATCCTATTCAAATCCAGTCCCATTTGCCAGCATTTGGCCCACATCTCTCCAAACCCTTCCTATTTATATTCCTATCCAGATGCCTTTTAAAGGTATGTAAATCATATTAGAGCAAAGTTACAAAATCAAGTTACATTTATATGCTACTTTTAATGTAATAATGCAATGTTAGCGTAGTAATGTAATCATCGCAGACTACAAAACAAAATTTGTCACCAAGCCGCATTACAGAGGATTGAATATGGGAGACCAGCCAAGTTAGAACAGTCAATTTCAGAGGTAACAAAGGCATGTATGAGCAGTTCAGTGGCAGATGAGTTTGCACAGAGGTGGAATTGATTGACGTTATCATACCCTTAGGCAGTAAATTCAAGATCCTAACCACTTGTCACAGCTTCCTTAATGGTTTTATTTATTTATGAAATGTTGGTGCCATTGGCTAAGTGGCATTTATGGCCCATTCCTATTTTCTCTTGAGAAGGCAGCAGTGAGCTGTCTTCTTGAGCTGCTGCAGTCCATTTGGTGTAGGTAAACCCACAACGTTGTTAGAGACGGAGTACCAGGACTTTGACCCAGAAACACTAAAGGAACAGCTATATATTTTCAACTCAGAATAATGAGTAGCTTGTCGATGATGGGGTTTCCATGTATCAGCCATCTTTGTCTTTCTTAATGATAGTAATTGTGGGTTTGCAAGGTGTATCTAAGGAGCCTCAGTGAGTTTATTATCTTAATAGGCAACACATGATTAATCTTGCATTATGAGGTATCATCAGTGATTTGCATCAGTGATTTGGCTAAAATGTCATGGTCAACTCTAGAAATACACAGAAATATTGGGCCCCTCATACTGTGCCCAGTTTAGAGGTTGATTGACTACACTTTGCAAAGAAAGGAAAGTAGCTTAGTTACAAAAGCAGTGAGTGCTGAAGAAATGCTGTAGGTCTGGCATCTGTTGAGAGAAATGCAGTTAATGTTTCAAGTCCAGTGACCCTTCATTAGAACTGACTTCAGCTTATGAAAATTGAAGGATTTATAGGGTCTTTTGGTACAATGGTGGTACCTCATTTCCAGACCTGAAGATCTGGTTGAAGTCCTACCTCCTCCAGGGATTTCATTACAGATCCAAACAAGTTGATTTTAAAAAAGAGTTGCAATTGCCCAGTTCTGATGAAGGGTCTCAAGACTTGAAAGATTAACTGTTTCTCTTAACAGATGGTGCCAAACCTGCTGTGTTCCTCCAACACTGTTTTTGTTTCAGATTTCAAGGATCTGCAGTTATTTGTGTTATTAAAACATCTTAGTTAACTCATTGCTTCTCAAGGCTGGTCGGTAATGTCGATGCTTGTGGGTTGTATGCTGGCTCACTGGTTAGCACTGCTGTCTCACAATGCCTGGGGCACGGGTTTGATCCCAGACTTGGATGACTCTCTATATGGAGTTTGCAGTCTGTGGGTCTGATTGTTCCAGTTTCCTCCCACAATCCAGATGTGCAGGTCAGGTGGATTAGCCATGGGAAATGTGGAGTTACAGGGATAAGGTGGATGCTGGGTCTGGGAAGCATGATGTTCAGAGGGTCGATGCAGACTAGATGGGCCAAATGGCCTATTTCTGCACATACCCTAAAGTAGCTTATGAAAGTAAATCTAAATAAAACCAAAATAACTGCAGATGCTGGAAATCACAAACAAGATTGCTGGAAAAGCTCAGCAGGTCTGGCAGCATCTGTAAAGAGAAATCAGAGTTAACTTTTTGGATCCAGTGACCCTTCTTCAGAATTGATGGTAGCTAGGAAAATGTTGTTTTTTATGTAGAAGATAGGGTGAGGGGGAGAGGATAAGGAGTAAATGATAAGCGGAAGTAGAGCTTAGAGAGAAAGAAGAACAGTTGGACAGACGAAAGAGTGGATAACGATCAGGCTGGGAGGGTGAATAGCTTTAATGGGGACTGTTAGCAGCTAACAATGGGTTGCGTGTAATAGCAGACGATGTGATAACAAGGCCTGGCATGTGGGATTAGGGGGTAAGGACGTGGGACAACTCAGACCGTAAAGTTGCTGAATCAGTATTGACCAGGACAGAACCCCACTGGTCCTCATCTACCACCCCATCAACCTCCAGATACATTGTATCAATCCTTCGTCATTTCCCCCAACGTCCAAACAGACCCCACCACCAAGGATATATTTCCCTCCCCTTCCCTATCAGCATTCTGGAAAGACCACTCCCTCCATGACTCCCTCGTCAGGTTCACACCCCCCACCAACCCAACCTCCACTCCCGGCACCTTCCCCTGCAACCGCAAGAAATACAAAACTTGCGCCCACACCTCCCCCTCACTTCCCTCCAAGGCCCCAAGGGATCCTTCCATATCCCTCGGTACAAAGAATGTTGGGTTCAAAGTAGTAAGAGAAACAAGAGTTAAAAAGTTAAGCATTCCCTTCATAGAATAAGTAGAAAAATAAAGAAATAAAGGTAATAAAGGTAATTAACATTAATTTAAACTAGAAAAACAAAAGGATTAAGCAGTCTGTGCTGAGTCCTCCGCTTGTCTCGCTCTCCAGATGACCTCAAATGCTTGTTCTCGATGTTGCTGCCACAGACACTAGGGAACTTCCCTCACTGCTTGCTCTTCCCACATTGGGCTGCAATATTATCACTGTTGCTGCCGCCTCTTCAATCTCCCCTTTGTGCCTCTGGAACAAGCCCAGGCAGGACTCACTCGCATGTAGAGATACTGCTACTAGCTGCCGAGAGACCAGGCCAGGACAACAGACTGCCACAGGCCACCGAGTTAATAAAATGTTTGCTGTATGTTTATAAAATAACAATATTTGCAAACAAAATTATTTTTTTAGAAGGATGATGTCTGTAGCTGTCACTTTAATCGGTACATTGATAACACTTATGGGAGAAAGTGAGGACTGCAGATGCTGGAGACCAGAGTTGGAAAGTGTGGTGCTGGAAAAGCGCAGCAGGCCAGGCAGCATCTGAGGAGCAGGTGAATCAACGTTTCGGGCATAAGCCCGTCTTCTGGGGGTATAGTCATAGAGATGTATACCATGGAAAGAGACCCTTTGGTCCAACTTGTCCATGCCAACCAGATATCCAAAATTAATCTAGACCCATTTGCCAGCACTTGGCCCACATTCCTCTAAACCCTTCCTATTCATGTACCCATCCAGATGTCTTTTAAATGTGGTCATTGTACTAACCTCCACCACTTCCTCTGGCAGCTTGTTTCTTACATGTACCGCCCTCTGCGTGAAAAAGTTGTCTCTCGGGTTCCTTTCATATCTTTCTCTTCTCACCTTAAATCTATGCCCTCTAGTGTTGGACTTCCCCACCATGGGAAAAAGACCTTGCCTATTCACCCTATCCATGCTCCTCTTGATGTTATAAATCCCTATAACGTCACCTCTCAGCTTCCAACGCTCCGGAAAATAGTCCCAGTCTATTCAGACTGTCCCTATAACTTAAACCCTCCAACTCTGGCAATATTTTTGTACATCTTTTATTAATCCTTGCAAGTTTCATAACATCTTTCCTATAGCAGGGAGACTAGGATTGAAAGCAGTATTCCAAAAGTGACCTCACTAATTTTCTTAAAATGTTAGAAAGCGCGATCTCTCATGATACATGTAGGTGATGTAGCTGGGATCCATTAGTAATCCAACAAAAAAAACTGTATCAACACATACACTGAAGCCCAATCAGATTTCTTCCTCGGCAAGAAGAGTCAAAGTGTGCAGCATTTGTTCCAGATTTTCCAATAAAGAGAAATAAAAGAACTTTAGAAAAACTAATTGATGAACAGCACTCCTGTTGGTGTGTGAGTGCAATCTGGATCCTCACTCAATAGGAAACAGTTCATGATTAGAAATGGATGCCTGCAGAACTGGGAACAAACTCAGCCCTTCCCAACATTACCATGCAAACAAGGGGTCTAACTGGAGGGGATAGTGGGCTCAGAATAGGTGGAGGTCATACTTAAACACTGATTCTGCTAAGTTACCACATAAGTAGCCCTCACGGGGATAGTCACTTTTCAAAAGATACATGAGTAGAAGACATAAATAATATGATTGAACTCAAGGCCTGTATCCTCTGAAGTTGAGAAGAGTCGGAGATGACTTAATTGAAACATGAAACATCTTGATGAAACTTAACCTGGTGAATGTAGAAAAGATGCTTAATGCATCCAAACTAGAGCTATAGTCAGGAAAAAGTCTGTGGAAAATGGCTTCTTTGTGAGTAACTGGAAGGCTATTATAGTAATTGGAAGCATGTGTAAATAAAAATTAGCACCTCCAGAAATGGGAAGAAAATACAGTTGAAAGTGATTTTGTCTTGCATGGCACAAGATTAAAGCCAATGGTGATACTGAAGTGCAAAGCTCTCCATTTCAGAAATGCATTGTTATCCACATTCATGGGAAAAGTTGGACGAATGAAGGCACTTAGAGGAAATGGGTGAAAGAAGTTTGGAGGCCTGTTTGCCACACCAATATTGACATGTTGAATCAGATATCCATGGACTTTCAGAGATTTACAAAACTTTTATTTTAAATCGAACAAAACAATTGTTATACCTTTCCCTGTCCAGAAGCCAAATCCCCACCAGGAGAAACTCAGTTAAGGTCTGCGATGAATAAATACAATCACCCAATCACAGATTCAACAACTGAATAAATAATAAGCACTGCCTAAAAAATCAAAAAGGTGGCAGCAAACAAGGGAGAGGACTATATCAAAATCATGTTGGAGGAGGAAATAATACACTTCAGCTTCCATGGCACTCAACTAATAATTATTTTTGTTAAATCAATCTATTTGGACCAGTTACAACACCTCTGAAACAGCTAGGACTTCAAACCAGACCTTCTGGCTCAGAAGTAGTGTACTACCACTGTGCTACAAGACCTTATAAATTTTTCAGTTTTCATTTGCTGTGGGCTGGTTTTGGGAGTGAAACAATCCAGTGAATGTTATTCATAATTGTACTTTTCTCATTAAAACCATCAGAAGTATATAGGCATTTTAATCAATCTATTGGAATATGTTATAATACACCGCCACAGCAGGAGGAGTTTGAACTCGATCTTCTAGCCCAGTGGTAAAGACACTTTTACTGCACTATAAAACCCTCATGAATTAAACTTTTTTTTTCTTTTTTTTGAAAACCACACCACTAAATTAACCAATTAATTAATGAAATAAACAATTAACATGCAATACAACAATAACAAAATGAAGAAATGGTAGGAAAACAGGGAAGGAACTAAATGAAAATGGAATTGGTGGGGGAGATAATGTGCTCCAGTCCCCATGGTGCCCACTTCTCTCTAAAGGCTTCTAGGGTGCGGTTGGATAATGTGTGCTCCATCTCTCAGGACACCTGGACACCAACATAGCCAAAGAAGAGAAGCATGCAGTTGGCACTGACAACCCTTTCAATAGCCTGCTGCCTTGACTTGTTGTTGATATCTACTTTAGCCAAGCCCAGGAATAGGCCCTCAAGGATGTCCTCCAACTCGCTGTGCTCTTTTTGCACCAGGTGTCCAAAGATGAAGAGTTTGCGGTTGAAGTGCAAGCGAACAATAAAGATTTTTCAAATAACTAAGCAGGGAATCTGGAGAATTCAACTTTTTTTTGAAGATCTATCACTGAATAACCTAGTTAGAAAATTAAATAAGTCATGAATTACAAGTACTGCATGAATGTATACAGCTGTGAAACATGGAAGACTTACAGCCACAATGAGAAGAAACTCAATAACTTCTATTTTCATTGTTTGCAGCAGTATATGGGAATATCCCAACAGGACAAAATCAAAAATGTAACAGTTCTTTTGAAGGCATAGTTTCCAGGTGTGTTGGTACTAACCAAATAGGAGGCATCTTCAGTGTTGGCACATTTACAAGACAGAAGATGGCTACATAAGCAAGGAATTTCTGTATTGTGAGGTAGTCAGAGCCAGATGACCAGTTGAGTGCCCAAGAATACTTCAAGGATACTTGCAATCTTGTTATAAAGGTCCCACACATCACCCAACATACCCAGGAATCATTAGTTGGGTAAAGAGGAAAATGGCAACACCTCCTGTTGGTTGTGTGCGCGAACATAGCAACCAGTAGCACAGGAACTTGGCAACAAGTGCCATTGCCAAAATCAACAACCTGTAATGTCACTTGGAAGCTTCATGAGTGGTGCTTGTGACAGATCCTGCCTCTCAAGGATTGACCTTGACAGGCTTCAACAAAGATGCGCCATATGAAGATACCACATCTGAATGGATTGTCTGCTGCCTGTCTATCATCTGTCATGCATGGAAGGAAGCCAACACAAAATAAACAAACATAATCAATACAAATTCTTTAAGGGTTTATTGGGTTTTTTTACTTTATTCTTGGCCATAGAAGACAGAGGGTAGTTGTGGAGGGGTATCTTTCTCACTGGAGATCTGTGACCAGTGGTGTTCCGCAAGGATTAGTGCTGGAATGAAAATGTCAGTGATCTAATTATAAGTTTGCAAAAGACACGAAAATTGTGGAGTTGTGGATTGTGAAGAGGGATATCAAAGGATGCAGCCGGATATCGATCAGATGGAAAGTTGGGCTGAGAAATAGTAAATGGAGTTTAAACAGGACAAGTTTGAGGTGATGCATTTTGGCAGGTCAAATGCAAGAACAAAGTATACTGTAAATGGCCATTCCCTTCGCAGCTTTGATATGCAGAGGGATTTTAGGATCCAAGTCCATGGCTCCCTTAAAGTGGCAAGCAAATAAGGAAGGCATACAGCTTTGTCGATTGGAGCACTAAGTATAAAAGTTAGCAAGTCATGTTGCAGCTCTTTAAGAACTTGGTCAGGCCATATTTGGATTACTGTGCATAGTTCTGGTTGCTACACTACAAGAAGGAGGTGGAGGCTTTGGAGAGGGTGCAAAGGTGTCTACCAGGATGCTATCTGAATTGGAGTGTATTAGCTATAAGGAGAGGTTTACAAACTCAGATTATTTTTGTTCAAGCATCGGAGGCTGAAGGGCAACCTGATAGAAGTATATAAAATTATGAGAGGCATGGATAGGGTGGATAGTTGGAGTCTCTTTCCAAGGGTGGAAATGTCAAGTACAGGGGACACAGGTTTAGGGTGAGAGGGGGAAAAGTTAAAAGAGATGCTTGAGGAAAATGTTTTACATAAAGGAAGATGGTAGAAGCAGATATGACAGCAAAGTTTAGGAGGTGCTTAGACAGACACAAAAATAGGCAGAGAATAGAGGCATATGGACCATATGCAGGCAGATGGGATTAATTTAGAATAATGTTATGGTCAGCAAGGCATGGTGAGCCAAAAGACTTGTTCCTGTGCAATTTTGTTCCATGTTCTATATTATTTTGTGGAAGGCTTTTGGGCCCAAATCAAGAGTACATGCTAATCTTCAAAAAAACATTACCTCTGTATAAGGTAATTATTTATTTTGGCCTCAAATTTGATTGAGTATACATAGTATATACAACATTTTCAAAACCACAGTCAAAATAAAACCTAGTTTTCACTGTGATAATATACAGAAATTACCTCATTTTCTTCCCTCATTTGTTTACCTCCAATTATCACCTCACTCTCATTCATAACACTACCACACCCACCCACCGTCATAACCTTCCCTTGCTAAAACCCACAACATATACAAAGCAACTGTCATCCCTGGACCAATGTTAAATCATGCAAGTTGCTTTTACATTGGTCTTGTTTACTGAATGACAATGTGTGGATTTCTTGCGGTGACAAGCAACAGCATGATAAATTCATCAGGTGTTGTTTCTTTAATACTCTTGGCCAAAAAGCTCAAGTCTGTACTATGACTGACTGTTGTTAGTCTTTGTGGCTGTTGGCCTTTCTCAATAACCGTGCTGTATTTATATCATAATACAACATCATAACAATGCTACTTCCCCTAGATGAACACTCACATGTACTCAGTTTGCATCTTGGATTGATTCACAGAGAGATCACTTGTAATCTCTGAATTTAAAAGTCCTGGCCTGCAAAATGTAACCATTTATTAATCAGAAGGTTTCAGGTTTCATTGCTCACCTGTACCAAATAACCTGGCAAGATCAAGGTAGCAGAAGAGATACTGCAAATGCCATCAGTATCCCTGGTTGAAAGTAAGGAGCATAAAATTCAACTGGAATTTCAATCTGAGTAACATACAGTGACTCAATGCTGAAAACTGTGTTTCACCTTCAAGTGAGAATAGAATTGGGTTAAACCATGGTTTACTAGTCTGGCATGACACACTGCTTAACCTCATAGATGAAGAATGGCCACTTGAGCTAGATTTTGAACTGCTGCCAGGGAGTAAGAAATTCAAATTAGAAGAGAAGGGAGAAAAACTGGAAATAAAGCTGTGGTTACATAATGCAGAGTTTCATTTGGAAGAAAAATACTGAAGAGTTTCACAGATTGCTTAACTGGCTTCAATGAATTTCTAAGTTTTTGCACAATACAAACATACAAACACATTGAAGAAGGTACAGCAGTGGATATGGTGTACATGGATTTTAACAAGGCGTCTGATAAAGTGGATAGTGTCAAAGGCTGTTGTAGGTTGCAACGAGATATTGACAGGATGCAGAGCTGGGCTGATAAGTGGCAGATGGAGTTCAACCTGGAAATGTGTGAAGTGATTCATTTTGATAGGTTGAATTTGAATGCAGATTATAGGGTTCAAGGCAGGATTCTTGGCAGTGTGGAGGAACAGATGGATCTTGGGGTCCACGTCCAAAGTTGCCACTCAAGTTGATAGGGTTGTTAAGAAGGCGAATGGTATGTTGGCTTTCATTAACAGGGGTGTTGAGTTTAAGAGCTGCGAGGTTTTGCTGCAGCTCCGTACAGCCCTAGTTAGACCACACTTGGAAGATTGTGTTCTGTTCTGATCGCCTCATTACAGGAAGAATGTGGAAGCTTTAGAGAGGGTGGAGAGGAAATTTACCAGGATGATACCTGGACTGAAGGGCATGTCTTAAGAGGAAGGTTGAGGGAGCTAGGGCTTTTCTCATTTGAGTGAAGAAGTATGAGAGGTAACTTGATCGAGGTATACAAGGTAATGAGAGGCACAGATACAGTCGATAGCCAAAAGTCTTTTTCCCATGCCAGAAATGGCTATCACAAGGAGGCATAATTTTAAGGTGATTGGAGGAAGGTTTAGGGGAGATGTCAGAGGTAGGTCCTTTACACAGAGAGTGGTGGGTGCGTGGATGCACTGCCAGCAGTGGTAGTAGAATCAGGTACATGTGGGACATTTAAGCTACTCTTGAATAGGCACATGGAAGATAGTAAAATGTAGGGTATATAGGTTAGTTTGATCTTACAGTAGGATAATAGGTTGGCACAACATTGAGGACTGAAGGGCCTGTACTGTGCTGTGCTGTGCTGTTCTATGTTCTATAAGCAGTGCTTTTTAGCAACACTAGCAACGGACTGCATTTGAAGTCAGATGTTTTAAGTGCAATTAGTACAATGTAGAAAGTCCGTTGAAGAAAGCCTTGGCTTTTCTACATGATGCATGTGTTTAGCTCACAGAAAACATTGAGCCTTCATTGTTCACATCTCACTAACTCTACACTTATCACTGGAACATCTGAATAAGAAGGACACCTATGTCAGACTCTTATTTGTTGACTTTAGCTCTGCCTCCAATACCATAATTCCAACAAAACTCATCTGCAAACTCTGAGACCAGGACTCTGCTGCTTGCTCTGCAACTGGATCCTCATCTTCCTGACTCGCAGACTGCAATCAGTAAGTATAAACGACAATATACTTCCTGTGCGATAATCCTCAACACCAGTGCCCCGCAAGCCTGCATATCCAGCTCCTTACTATACTCTTTATACACTTATGACTTTCTGGCCAAATTCAGTTCTAACTTCAATTACAAGTTTGCTGATGACGCCAATGTAGTGAGTCGAATCTCAAATAATGACGAGACAAGTACAGGAAAGAGATAGAGGCTTTACTGACATTGTTGTGGTTCTGTTCGCCGAGCTGGGAATTTGCGTTGCAGACATTTCGTCCCCTGTCTAGGTGACATCCTCAGTGCTTGGGACAGCTGGAACTGACAACCGGAAGCGACAGATTCAAACCACTACAAATGCCGGAGGAAAGATCACAGAAGCGCTTCACAGGAGGCTCCCAAGCACTGAGGATGTCACCTAGACAGGGGACGAAATGTCTGCAACACAAATTCCCAGCTCGGCGAACAGAACCACAACAACAAGCACCCGAGCTACAAATCTTCTCACATACTTTGAGCTTTACTGACATGATGTAAAGACAACAATCTCTTTCTCAACGGCAGCTAAACAAATTAGCTGGTCATCGACTTCAGGATGTGGAATGGAGGACACGACCCATCTGTAAAAATGGTGGTAAAGTGGAGGTGGTTGAGAGCTTCAAGTTCCTAAGAGTAAATGTCACCAACGATCTATCCTGGTCCATCCACGTCGATGCTACAGTCAAGAAAACACAACTACGCCTCTACTTCCTCAGAAGGCTATGGAAATTCGGCATTCCACAATGACTCTTACCAATCTTTATAGATGCACCATAGAAAGCATCCTATCCAAATTTATCAGAGCTTGATATGGCAACTGCTCTGCCCTTGCCTGCAAGAAATTACAGAGAGTTGTGAACGCAGCCCATGAAAACCAGCCTTCTTCCCATTGACTTCTCTTCCCAATGCCTCAGGAAAGCAGCCAATGTAATCAAAGACCCCTCCCGCCCTGCTTATACACTATTCCACCTTCTTCCATCAAACAGAAGATACAGAAGTTTGAAAACATGTACGAAGAGATTTAAGAACAGCTTCTTCCTTGCAGTTATCAAGTTTATGAACAGACCTCTCATTGACCTTTTCCTGCACCTTCTCTGTAGCTGTAACACTACGTTCTGCATTGTGTTCTATCACCCTGACGTATCGTTATGATTTGTCAGGTTATCACACAAAACAATCCTTTTCACTGTATCCCGTTACAGGAGACAACATGACTAAAAGGACAAGTATAACAGTTGAAAATGCTGAAAGAAAATAGATAAAATTTAAAATGTAAAAGCTAATGTATGAGAGATAAAAGAAGGCCTTAAGAACTGATAAAATGGAAGTGCAGAAAAGGTAGAGAAGGAGTAAATTATAACAGAATTCTAACAGAGGGAAGTGAAAACTTTGGAAATAAAATTTCAGCAAGAAGATGGTATTGTTTTGAGTTATAAAATTATCGTCAGGAAGATTTTCAACACCTTTATTCTGTTTTTATTATAAAACCACCAAAAATACAGGTTCCTGCATTCTAGGATGGATATGATTGCAGTCGAGAAGGTTGTTATGACTGGACATGGTGAGGATCCCTATGTTATTACAGTTCCAGATGGATACCACAATTTCTTAAGCTCCCAGGTGAGGGGGGATAAACTGGCTCCTCTTCTTTATTCGTCTGGCTTTTCACTTTGTCCTAACGAGGTTAATTTAGAAGGGGTCACTCCTTTTGTGAATACTTTTCTCCCTTATGAACTGAATTTATGTTATAAAAGGAGCCAATTTATTCAGGCTCTCTTTAGTTAATAAAACAGTGAGTTTATTAGTTACTAAACTTGAAAATAAAAAAAAATGCAAGACATGTATACAAATTAGAAATAAGCAGTTGCTTTTAAAAGTCAGTAGACATTGGGATCAGTCTCTCTGGTGATTCATGAAGAATAGATAGTTGAACACTGATAGTTAATTCGTCAATTTTAGGATTCTAGGCTTTGCAGTTAATTCTGGTTCTTTTTGATGTTTGTTGTTTGGTAGCATTCAGAGCATACAGTCTTCTAGTCCTGTTTTCTTTTGAGAAGCGTGCTGTCTAGATGGTTCCTAGCACTCAGAGCACTTTTACCTGTATCTTTTACCTGGAATACAGCATGAGTATTGATGGCCCTTAGACTGAGACCTTCATGGTGTACTAGTGCTAGAACCCAGGTTAGTAATCATAAATGCTCCAGTTCACTCACTCACTCAGTTTGTTCCACTAACACACAAATCAGGGCTATAGACAATTTTTAACACCTTCTTGTATATGCCTGGAAGGACAAAGCACAAAAATTGTTTGCAAGAGATGCTTTTTGCTGAGAGGGGAGAGATAGTTGTTATCTCTTCTTGTTCTGTCTCTCAGTTTAAAATTTCCCTGTGCAATAATCCATGATTTTGCTAGACAGCACTGGATTTACATTCATAGTCTTTTTTTTGTTTATATAGTCCTCTGTTAAAGAATATATTTTGGAATTAAAAGTTAAAATGTCCATAGTCCTTTGGGGTCCTGATCTGTGGTCAAGGCAACGTACATGTGATGCTTACAATGATATTGTCAGGAATAAAGAATTTAGCTCAGTGGAAAGGTCAGATAGGCTGAAGATTTTATTTGAAAGGGTGTGAGGAAACATGTAATGTGATAATCAGGTGCCTAAAGAAAGTAACTAAAAAGGTCCTATTTCCCTTAGCAGAAAGATCAATAAGTATGGGGTATATAGTTAAAGAAATGGGCAGAAAATGAGAAAAGTTGAGAAGAAATTATTTTCATCCAGAGGGTCTGCATCAAGGCTGAAACCTCATCACATTTAAAATACTCAAATATGCTCTTGATGTCCTAAACCCATTCGGGGGACATATAATTAAACTGGATAGCTTCTTTTCAACCAGTACAGACAGGATGTTGGCCATTGGCATGTTAAGATATTGCATAAAGTCATATACCTAGATCCCCGAAAACATATTTTTACAACTCTTCAAAAATCCTAAATTTTCCTTTCATGTGGAGAAAGATATTATGCAGGATTGCTCCAAAGTACAAATCACCTTAATATACCTGAAGTCCAAGTCAAATGCCATTTATCTGGCTACTCATCATTAGGTTCTAATGAGAGCAACTTTGACAGAAAGATGCATCTCCTATGGGATGATTTCCTACCAGAGTGGTCAATGAGTTTCATGTAATTTGGAGCCTCATCACTTCAACAAGCTCCCTTCGTGCAGTGAATCTCCCTCATAGCTGAATGCTGGAAATCACAATGAGTAGAGAGGCTGCGAAACAATATCGATCTGTCTATAGTCCAACCAGGAAGAAAAAACCTTTAATTATGTTGTTTTATTTTGGTATTCTCTCTTGAAATCTCTCCACCACCTTCCTCTCCTTTGAAAGATTTCTCAATACACATCTCTATGTCTAAACTCCTCCTCATCCCTTCCTTCATGGGGTTCAGCATCTATTTCCTTATATTTAGTTGTGAATTATCTTGGGGCAGTTTGTACATTTGGGGTGGCATGGTGGCTCAGTGGTTAGCACTGCTGCCTAATAGTGCTCGGGATCTGGGTTGAATCCCTGGCTCGGGCACCTGTCTGTGTGGAGTCTGCATATTCTTCCTGTTTTCTCTGGGTTTCCTCCCACAATCCAAAGTTGCTAAGTTGCCCATACTGTTAGGTGCATTAGTCAGGGGTAAATGTAGGAGATTGGGTCTGGGTGGGTTACTTGCTGGAGGGTTGGTGTGGACTTGTTGGGCTGAAGGGCCTATGTCCATACTGTAGGGAATCTAATCTCATGAAAGATGCTACATAAATGCAAGCTATTGTATAAGGACATGCCATAGAAGGGGCAGCATGGTGGCTCAGTGGTTAGCACTGCTGCCTCCCAGTGCCAGGGACCCAGGTTCAATTCCCAGCTGTGTGGAGTTTGCACATTGTCTCCGAGTCTGTGTGGGTTTCCTCTCACAATCCAAAGATGTGCAGGTTAGATGAATTAGCCATGTGAAATTGCCCATAGTGTCAGGGGTAAATGTAGGGCAATAGGTCTGGGTGGGTTGCTCTTCGGAGGGTTGGTGTGGACTTGTTGGGCAGAAGGGCCTGCTTCCATACTGTAGGTAACCTAATCAAAGGTTTGTTAAAACTCCTATCTTTGCTCCACTTGCAGCTCGAGATTGAAAACTCTATTTTCCTTGTACATGGTGCACACTTCATATCTCCCACCAAGTCTCAATGCAAATATAATTAAAACAAAAAAGATTATTTACTGTCAACCGAAATAAAAGTAACGTAATCAGGATTCAAGTTATGAAAATAATGTTTAAAGGCAGACTCCCAGCCAGCAGATGTCAATGTCTGAGGAGTCTTCAGGATTTTCCTTTGTAAAAACTGCTTTTCCTTCCTGGGATGTGTGTTCATGACTGATTGTGAATAGAGAGCTGTCACATCATGTCACAGACACAGGGGTAGATTTACATTTTAACCTAACGGCGGGTGGGCTGGAATATGTACAAAAAAAAAGAACCGAGCAGAAAAATAACCCGACCTCCCTCCCCATAACACATCTCCAACAACCACATCATTTCTTCCCAATTAAACGAATCCAGGTACTTAAAGTTGATCTGAGAACGGGACAGAAAGGAGGAAGAAGGGGGGAAAGAATAAAAAGCAACGCAGTTTTGTGGCATGGTTTGGAGAAGGAAGGGAAAGGCGGAAGTTTGATGCTTTAATTATTTAGAATATATATATATAAATATATATAGATAAAAGAGGCAGACAGATGTGAGGCGGGTCCACGTGGTTTGTTTCAGACACAGATCTATTGTTCAGATCAATAAAAAGGCAGAGTCAGGGAGGGAGAGAGAGAGAGAGAGAGATAGAGGGGGAAAGGGGGAAGAAAGAAAGGAGATAAACCTAAAGGGTTTAGAAAACCTGGCAGGAGGGAGTGGGGAAAAACATAACGATTGAGTGACTTTCCATCAAGTTGAGCGGATATTTAATCACTTGAAGCGGCGATTTAAAGGAGAGGAAATCATTTGGCGATCTTCTTACTTACATAAAAATTGGGGATTTCCTTTTTTTTTCCCTCCCTCCTGTCGTTTGCCTGAGACAAGATGCCTCGCAAGAAGGTGGACAAAAAGAAAACGAAAGGTGGAAGGAAAAGGGAGAGAGACTTCAGCGATGAAGAGGAGCTGGAGCTGGAGCATCCCGGCAAGAAGATGGGCAAGCCCGTCCTTCAGACCGTCAATGAGCCGGAGGAGACCAAGGAAAAAATAGTAAGAAAGCTCGGGGCTTTGTGGCGAGGACGGGATGGAGGGCAACTTCTCCCATCCTCACTTCACTCTCTCTCTCTCTTTCTTTAAAAATTCTCTTTTTAAACCAATCCCTCGACCTATTCTAATCCTTCAAACAAAGCCCCAACACCCCCCCCCCTTTTTTTAAAATTTTCCTATTTTTTTTAACCCCCACACAAATTTAAAACTTCATGCCCGGGAAGAGGTTTCTCACAAAGTCTCCCATTTCCCCCTTCTGAAAAGTTTGGTTTTTTTTTTAGGAAGAAATTTCCTCAACCTTTTTGTAAAACTTTGAAGTACAACTTTTTTTTAAAAAAAAAACTTTTTTTTCATTTAATACTGTTTCGATGCGCGAACAAAGAAGCCAGGCCCCGCACAGTGACTCCCTTTTTCTTAATTGTCTATCTTTTGCCGAGGGGGGGGGGGTGAAATATTTTAAAACAAGAGACAATATTTCTCCCCCCATTCAGGGGCCTGGAGTTTGTTTGTTTATTTCCCCCCCTCGCTGCTTTTTTTTTAATTTTTAAAAGGAAGGATGGGGGGGGGATTTAAATTATTTCCACCAACTCAGCAGACTTTAATTTTTTTAAATTAAGTACGAAAAACACTTCTAATTTTATTCACGATTTTGTTTTCAAAAAAAAGAATGTATGTTTTGTGAGGAGGGTTTTGTGTTTTTTTTTATTTGGTGCGCGAAGGAGAGCCGCGGCCCAGGCAGGCTCCATCGAATGGCAGAGACGGACGGCGGGCCTGCGGGAGCAATCATTTTAAATAATGGAGAGTTTGTATAAGTCTAGACTCTTCTCCCTTTTTTTTGGTGTTTCGGTGGGGGCGAGGGGCTGCTGCTGTATTTTGTGCGTGTGGTTGGGGGGGGGGGGGGTGCGGCTGAGAGTCGGCCCCAGGGAGTGAGGCTCCGGACTCGGCCGGGACTCGGGCTTCTGCCCCCGGACTAGGCCGCACGCTGAGCCCGTCTCCTCCTCGGCGGCACTTTCTTCCCCCCCCCTCCCCGACCTCGGCCTCTTTCCCCACCCCCGGCACCGAGGAGGGGGGGAGGAAAAAACAATTACATTTATCACCGACATGTTTGCAATTCAAACTTCATTATTTTCCCTCAAAAAAAATCAAACTTCTCCCCTTAGTCACTTTCCTTTTTTTTACCTTTTTAATTTTTTTTTCTAAAATCGGATGTCGCAGTGAGGAGGTTTATTTGATTAACTTTTTTTTTCTTTTTGTAATTTAAATTTTTTTTTCGTCCGTTTCCGCTGCTCCAATTTCCCGCCATTTCGCGGGCGGCGGGGGCCGGTCACTGCGCATGCTCCGGCGTCGCCTGTCAATCATCCCGAAATCCCAAGCTCTGGTGGGGTGGGAGGGGGAATTGTTGGGAAAAATACCCCTCACTTGGAATGCATACACTTTGCAACGTTTTAAAGAATGATGAGAAAAGTTGAAGTCTCCCAGAGCTCGTGGTTGAACTTTAACCCGAGGTGCTTGTAAATATTTCACAAGTGATATTACCTGTGGTCCTTTGTGCACGTTGGAGAATTGCCTCTTTATTGCTAATAATGCTGCTCACAATGACTCATGAATGTACAGAACACTGTATCACTACTAGGTACGAGAGGAGACATGACACCAGTACTGTCTTTTTGTAAACATGACTGGTTAAATGTGCATTTTTCCATACTATGATTTGACAGCAGAGAGAAGTGGGGTAAGACTAGCCTACAGGAGGAAGGTGAAACTAGGAAGGTATGAAGCCCTAGTTCTGAGGCTCTGCCAAGGTGTAATTTAAAACCTGAGGTAGTATAATGGTTTTCTGTATTTCAACACAGTGTAATGTAGAGAACTGAACTCTGCGGTTTGGGGGATTCTTTATCTCAGTTGGCTGGACATCTGATTTGCGATGCAGCATGAAGCCAACAGCATGGGTTCGATTCCGCACCAGTGGAGATGGCTTCTTTTCAGCCTCCCCACTCAGATGAGGTGGAGTGACCTTCAAGTTAAACCACCACCAGTTGTTTCTCTGAGAGCAGCCTTATGGTCTTCTGGGAATATGGTGCTTTTATGGTTCTGGAGAAGAGGAATGTTGTGATGAAAGGTGTATGTTTTGGGATTGGGATTTCAAAATAGTGGCAGCTGAATGTAGCAAAAGTGAGGACTGCAGATGCTGGAAACCAGAGTTTAGATTAGAGTGATGCTGGAAAAGCACCGCAGGTCAGGCAGCATCTGAGGAGCAAGATGAATGTGGGTCATTCTGTGAAGGTAATTTATTTTTATATCGGGACAAAAAGTAATTTGGATATTGATTCAAGTACCTCAGTTCCAAAAAGGCATTCAAATGCCTAGGAGATTCCAAATAGTGTTAATGGATGAATATGTTTATATTGTTGAGATTATGACTGAAAGTCTAAATGGATCAGAAAGCTACTCAAATTAATTTTGATGTCAGAACAGAAGGTTCAAGCTTTCAGTTCAGTAGAGCCAGGAGTTCAATTCAGTTTCTCAGTAAAAAAAAATTGAAACCCTTCAGGGAAGTCAGTCATCTCAGCTTCTATTCTGGAGTATCCAAGCTGGGAGAGCTTGATTCAGTGCCTTTAAAGTTCTTCAGACTCAAAGGGAAGTGAATATTTTACTAGGATTGAATGTTCGTAACGGCTTAGGTTGGGAAATGGGTTGAAACTTTTTGTTTTGATCATTTATTAAGTAACATTCACTGCACATGTGTATCTAACTAACAATTGCAAAAATTAAACACGTGATTTATCAACCCACGTTTCATTTTAGGATTTGATTTGTCAGTTTTATCATTTTACTGGGATCATAACAACACAGATGTTTTACTCTTTAGAGCTAAGAAAGGTTTAAGAGTAATGAAGCAAATCTGGGAGGGAAACAGGTTTTTCATTGCATAGCCTTGAGCTCTGTATAATTTTTGTATATTTGTTTGCTAAAAGCATAGAATTAAAATGTATCGTATTTTCCAAAGCAGCTGTGTTGTGCATTCTTTTTGATGATTGAATATACTTTTCCCTCGAGAGTTAACGGCAGTGTTTGGCAGAAGGATGGCATAATTAAACATCTGCCCTTGTTCAGTATCTTTGACCAACAATTGGGCAAAAACATTGAAATTGTCATAGGCCCCTTTGGATCTGATCTCAAAATTCTGAGGAAGCAGCTTCCTCTGCTTCCAATGGAGCTACACATGAATGGCAGCACAAAATGGCCTCTCTTGCAAGACCATGATCCTGGACAGCTGTTGTACAGTTCAAGCTTAATTTTGTAGTTTGTAAAATGGGACAAACTTTATCAGTGGAGACTTGACTGTTTGTGATGTTACAGTGCTCCGTCCTTCTGGTCCTGGAAGCCCAACAGCTACAAAAGTTATAAAAGCTCATTGTACTTGTGTTCTGTATTCCTCCAACTTTCTTCATTCTGGATGCAGTAATTGCTTCTGGTACCTCATAATTAATGTTAGTGAATGTCAGGAGGATTTGAACCTGATTACTGTGTTCACACAAATCAATGCAGTCTTCATATGGACAAGCATATGGACGTACGTGGAATAGTGTAGGTTAGATGGGCTTCAGATTGGTATGACAGGTCGGCGCAACATTGAGGGCCGAAGGGGCTGTAATGTTCTATGTTCATATTCATGAATCTGCATTGGAACTAGAGGTTTTTATTGTTTTGTATAGGATAATGAGTGGATTTTACTTGTTAGGTTGACTATAAACACCATTTATTTGTTCGCTTAATTTTTGGAATGTGTACATTTTTAAATATGGTTAAGCCCTGCACATCCAAAAAGCTCTCCTTGCAAGGTGGAAAACAAATAGTGAGTAGTGCAGTGTAATTGTTTCTAATACATCTGTACATCAGTTGCCTTCTACATTGTGTTTTTTTTAAGTTTATTACAGTTCTTTCATAATTCCAACAATTTTCATTACTTAAAGCTGCCTATCATGTGCTTTACCAACTTCTACCAACATTTTTTTGATGTTGAGTATATCAAAAGCCTTCAACGATCAAATTTTGCACTTCATCCTGGGATGATAATTGTACTATTGCTCTTAACGATATAGCCACAGAAACAAAGATGCTTCGTGAAAGACGTTTAGTCATCTTGAACTTTTTTTGTGGGTAAGTTTTAAACTAGTTGCTTTTATAGTATAAGATAAATACTTGTCAAACTGCAAAGGTTGCTAGCCAAGGTGAGATTTGTGTCAGATTTGAGGTTGATCCTCTTTGATTATCCTGCGAGTGAGGGATACGAGCAGTTGTGCCAGGGCCTCGAGGGTAATGAGCACAATCTGAAAAGAGGAGAAAGTGAGGACTGCAGATGCTGGAGATCAGAGTTGAAAATATGTTGCTGGAAAAGCGCAGCAGGTCAGGCAGAATCCAAGGAACAGGAGAATCGACATTTCGGGCATCAGCTTTTCTTCAGGAATCATTCCTGAAGAAGGGTTGATGCCCGAAACATCGATTCTCCTGTTCCTTGGATGCTGCCTGACCTGCTGCGCTTTTCCAGCAACACATTTTCAGCTCCAAATCATCCACACCAACCAGATATCCTAAGTTTTTAATCTAGTCCCGTTTGCCAGCAATTGACTCCTATCCCTCGAACCTTCCTTTTCATATACTGATCCAGATGCCTTTTAAATGTTGTAATTGTACCACCCTCCACCACTTCCCTGGCAGCTCATTCCATACACTCATCACCCTTTGTGGAAAAAGTTGCCCCTTTTTTAATCTTTTTCCCTCTCACCCTAAACCTCGTTCTGGATTTTCTCCCCTCCCCAACCCAGGGAAAAGACCTTATCTTTTTACCCTATCCATGCCCCTCATGATTTTATAAACTTGTATGAGGTCCCCCTCGCCTCTGCTCCAGGGAAAACCACCCCACCCTGTTCAGCCTCTCCCTATAACTCAAACCATACAACCCTGGCAAAATCCTTGTAAATCTTTTCTGAGCCCTTTCAAGTTTCACAACATCCATCCTATAGAAGGGAGGCCAGAATTGTGCACAATATTCCATAAGCGGCCTGGATGAAGTGGGCCAACTTTCCAGATTTCCAGCAAGTCAAGAATCTTCTGTACATCTTGGCAGCAAGATGATGCATTGGTGTGACACAGCCTAACCATGAGAACTGAAGGAGAGTGTGCGTGTGACAATCCAATCAAATGACCTGTTGCTGGGGGAATAGACCAAGAAAAGACATTTAAAAGGCATCTGAATGGGTATATGAATAGGAAGAGTTTAGAGGGATATGGACCAAGTGCTGGCAAATGGGACTAGATTAATCAGGATATCTGGTCGTGGACGAGTTGGACCAAAGGGCCTGTTTCTATGTCTGAAGAACCTCCTTCTGCAGGCCTGCCTCCAAGATATTGCACCAAGCTTCCATACCTAAAGAGATGAAGGCCACTTACTGAAGCTTCAAAGCCAATCTGATTAAACAACCCCACTTTCGGTCTACCCTACTGGGCCTGGATTCTCTGCAGTCTCAAAGAATAAGAAGTGATCTTATTGAAACGTCTGAAATACTTAATCAGACTAGATGCAGGTAGTATTTTCCATGCTTGGTGAGTCAAAATGGGGTGGAGGTGTTCACAAGAATGCCACTTGGGTACAAACTGATTGTTTTGCTCTAAGAATTATGAACCTTTACAATTCTCTGCCACAGATGACTGTAGAAGCTCAGTCTTTGAGAATATTTTGGGAAGCAATGGATGTGTTTCTGATTTACTAGTAGCATACGGGGGGATAATGTGGGTAAAAGGTATATTGAAGTGTTTGATCAGCCATGATCGTATTGCATTGTAAGCATGGAAGAGCTGAATGTCCTTTACTGTGCCTACATCACTGACTTGCTCTTTCTTGCTACGTGACTCTGTGTTGCATATCCATCTGCAAGTATGATGTGGTCTGTATCCTTTCATGCAAATCATGCAGAAGACTTGCTGGCTGGGTGGAGTGGGTTAATGTGGCAAAGGAAGGACTAAATTAAAAGAGCTGTTTTCAATACTCGTGATTTTTTTTTCAAATTGGATGAAGACTGTTAATGATGAGCCATGTAATTCCATCCTGTCACAACATATTGCCAAGTGATTTCTGAAGGCTAGAAATCCAAAATTAAATCAAATATCACTTAAGAATATGCAATTTTTGAACACGGTCCCTTCCATTGATGTCGCGATGCTTTTGTGAACAAATACATTTTTGCTTATAGGGGCTTATGTATCGAATAGATCACAGACTGGTTGAATCTAACTTTGTACATCTAGCTACTGGTTTCAGGAGATTTGAGAACCAGCTAGAAATGGAAAGGCCCATTGAAGAGTTGTAGTCATTTGATTCCCCAGTAACATTATCAGACTGTTAGACAGATCAGACTGTTAGAAAATGGCGATACTCAGTATTATTGGTTTTGTTTTTGTTTTGAAAGAGTTACAATGCAACATACAGACCCCTCTTCATCTTGCCATTTTGATCACTCCTTGATAGGTGACAATAAAACATGATTCCTTGAGACATGTCTTTGTGTCTTAGTCTTTGGGACTAACCATGGGAGCACTGACTCATGGAAGGCTTTTATTACTGTTTTGAAATTGGCCATTCCATAATTTGGACTTTTCTTTTGATGGGGCTGTTTTGGAAGGTTTTTTTTACATGAGCTTGTTGCAAAGGTTTTGATCTGTGATGAAGTTTTCTAATATACGCTGCAAGCCTATGAATTCAATGTACTTTTGATCTCTCTAAACTTGGGTTTGTCTATCTGCCTTAGTATGTAGACTGTGTGGTTTGTTGATTGTCTCAAACAAGAGCAACTTAGCCATCTGATTTATCAAAATGTCATCAAAAAGTATCCAAACAAGATGCTGAAAACACTTTGTAGATTGGTTTGGCAATTTCCTTAGATTTTTAATTTCTAGCTTTCTTCTGTATAACAAGTAGCAGTATTGAAATAGAGGAACCTCGATTATCTGAACAAGATGGGCGGACACTATTTTGTTCGGATAATTGATTATTCAGTTAATTGATTCAATGCCTTTCCTGGGGCTTGGAGTTTTCTGAAGCTTGCTTTTTTTCCTTGCTTTGCCTGCCTTGCTCCCCCTCTCTGTCTCAGGGTTTGTTTTTGAGCAAGAGACACTTGTTTGTAAGGGACCTGCAGCATTGCTGAAGTCTCTCGCACTGCTTCCCGCAGTGCCCCGCCCCGCAATCAGGTCAATGGGATTGACAGAGCTTGTACTTGCTAAGTCTGCTCCCTGTTTCGGAAACTAGGCAGCAACATACCGCGTGCAAGCCCCTATCCCCATGTCTGTCCACCCTCATGATTACTCCCCCCGCCCCCCAACATGCACACACTCTCCCTTAGGGAGAGGGAAAGTGCGCAGGCACGCACGTTTATTTTTAATCCTTGTTAACAAAAGACTTTATCAGTGTTGAAACACCTCTTGTGATGTCATGTTTCTGTTGGGAGCATGAGATCATCTTCGGATAATTGATATTCAGATAATCAAGGTTCCTTATTCAAGACAAAATGCTAGAATAACTCCCCACAAGTAGCTGTATCTGTGTAGAGAGAAGCAAGGTTAAAGTTTTGTGATCTTTCTTCTTTTCTTTCCATAGACCAGCTGAGTATTTCTAGTGTTTGTTTTTATTTCTGAATTCCAGGCTCTGCGATATTCAACTAGTGATGCTAGGTGGGAGGATGCCTATACGGAACACAAGAAGCAGCATAGACCAGTTGATCTAAATGACCTGATTCTATGCTGTAAATTGTGAAAAGAAAAGTTCTGCTGTCTTCAAGATTTGTGTGTGTGTGTGTGTTGGATTTCTGGTGTAGAGGTGCGCAGAGTGTTATCAACATTGTTTCTATTAAAGGTGTTGCATCTAATATACAGAGGAGCCTCAATTATCCGAACCCCATGGATGGGGAGGATTTTGTTCAGATTATCAAATGCCAGATATCACATTTTAGCCAAGCATTGGGACTTTGTGATCTTGTCCCAATAATCCAAAATTAAGATAATTGAATGCTAGATTCTCTGTTGAATCTGCAGAGGTTCCTCAATACTGATGTATATAGAGTGGGAAACTATTGTGTACTTCCAACATATGTCCACTGCAAATGTGTTTTTTTTTAAGTTTAAAGCCCAGCACCTCAAATTTTTATATGAAGGAATATGGGAAATGATTGTTTTGTTTCTGCTGCCATTCAGTTGAATCATACTGGCTGTCCTCTTGCACATCTTCCACCCTAAGTTTTTCTCTTTAATGCTTTCGCACAGAAACTAGAAGGATCTAAGTGCAAAGGTCAGCTTCTCATCTGTGGAGCCACAAACTGGGATTTGATTGGTCGTAAAGAAGTTCCTAAGCAACAAGGTAGGCTATGATGCTTCCAAAAGTGTAGCTGTGTCTCTGTCCTTGAGTGTAAACAGAAGGTCCAGCTATCAGTGTTTTTGGGCTTTTAGAATTCAAAAGTTGGTGAAGGTATGCACACTTGTGGGTGAATTGTCCGCTACGTCATGCTGAGGAGCATGTAAGTAAAATGTTGCACATTGTGCAATCTTCTTGTTTTGAGAAGGCTGCTTGTCGTAGTTACTCAATGAGAAGCTGAGGAGGAAACCAGCATACGGCTCTGAGAAAGGCAATCAAAGAAGAACTCATCCAAGAGCAATTCCCCATGAGCAAACAGTCTTGCAGCTTGCCTTCCCTCTGCTATTGACTATCACGGGATCGAGCCACAATGCAGAAATCAAAGCCAGCACAATATCAATGTTACAGACCAAATTCATAAATGAAAGCATGACATATTGCACTGATAATTCAATAATAGCTTTTGTGCATTACTTTGCCTGTCTTCTGTGTATCACTGGTCGTCTGAATCCTCCTATGGCCTTGAAGGCAATCCCAAAAGCTCTGGCTATGGAGTGCACTACACTGCATGGGTCTAAATCTGATGGATAACTGCCAATGCACCATCCAGAATCCAATTCCGCTATCATAGTAACCTGATGGAGAACAGATACCTGAATTGATATGACGTCCTGCACGCCTGTTTGCATAGTATTCCCCAACCATTATAACAGCAGTCCTTGCCTGACCGTAGTCAGTGATTTCATCCCCACCTTTTTTTTTGGCAACAACTTTAACACATGTCTGACTCCATAAAAGCCATAATGTGGAGGTGGCGGTGTTGTACAAAGTAAGAAGTCACATGACACCAGATTATAATCCAACACATCAGACTTCACCTGATGAGGGAGCAGTGCTCTGAAAGCTTGTGAATTCAAATAAACCTGTTGAATTATAACCTGGTGTCACATGACTTCTATTTTGACTTAAAAGACATTGGCGATTCCCTTCATTATGAGGATTAGGAAATGCAGAATCACTAGTCCCTCTTCAGTTAGCTTGTGTTTGTTCATTCTCTCTCTAGAAGAGAGAAGGATGTGTACTGCTGAATGCTGTGGAATTTGTTTAGTTGATGATCACGTAGGTAATATGCATAGTGTGGATGTGAAGCTTTGAGTATATAGCCAAATGTGAATGTCAGGAATGAGGACTGACTTGATAAAGGTTATGGTGAAATGGTGCAGTGAACAACTCCTGAGTTTGTTGGTGCAGTTGATAGCAAATGGCATTTGAAGCTTCATTCGCTAAACTTAACCATTCCTCATCATTGTGTTAAGGACATTTGGGCTCGACTTCCAGCCTCCACCAATTTGCCCCCACTGTCTTCTGAGCATGTTTACAGGGCCTCCTATAACACCCTGCTGATATAGTTCATCTCTTCTTCCCACCTACCTCTACATCCTCAACGAAGATGTCCAGATCATACAGAAATCGTTGAGCAATTTTTGTGCCATTTTTCAATGATACCTAGGTGACATTCACTTGCTTAAATGGCTGTTAATATCTTTTCTGACCCCGATACATGTTTGTTCTACATGGTGCTGCCCTTGCGTTCTTCTTCCCTGGTAGTCAGCCAATCAGTAGCCTGGCTTGGAACAAACACTGGCAATAGTGGACAACTCCATAGGTCTGGCAGCATCTGTGGAAAAAGTAAGTGTTAATGTTGAGTTCAGTCTGACTAATTCACTTCTGAAGGAGTCCTACCAAATCAAACATTTAACTCCTACTCTCTCCACAGATACTGCCAGACCTGCTGAGTTTTTCCACTGTACTTTTGTTTCACATTTCCAGTATCAGTTTTTATAATTTGCTTTTACAATAGCTTGGGTTGCTTTTGTTTTGATGCTGAAATCATTGAAATTAGCAGGCAGGAAAACTTTGGCAAGACATCTGCATCACAATCGATGATGTGTAGGAGCTAATTGTTCATAGTGGCCCCGTTTGGTAGTTTCCTGGGCAGTTAAATTTGGTCTTCCATGTGTTAATTTTATCACCTTGAATTTTTCCCCTTCTCAGTTCACTGTAACTATATGAATGGCAGAAGCTTCCAACGTCTGCTGAATTCTGCCTGTGGTGAGACTTGTGCGAGAGGTCATTTCATTGAATAGCTCTATTTGACTTGCTATCTGTTTACTCAAAATATCACCCAGTGTTTTGAGACTTAAAATGTTATGGAATAAACTTGACTGGCAGAACACTCCATTTCCATTTGGCCGTTTGTGGTTCAGCTGTTTTCATTACATATTCATTTTATTTGTTGTATACACATTAAGAAACACTTTCTTTTTGAGGATTAACTTGGGTGGTATATAGTTTGCCTATGTCTGTGTTAATTACAGTAGTCCCAGAGCCAACAATTTTGTTTGTGACAGGCGAATGACAGTGTCAGACAGACAACTTATGTCGCATGGTGTTATTTTGGGCATGTGTTGATGTGTTATTGCTAAAGTTGCTTTATTTGTTTCAGCTGCATACCGGAATCTGGGGCAGAATCTGTGGGGTCCAAATCGTTATGGGTGTCTCTCAGGAATACGAGTGCGAACAGTGTCGTCAGGATCTTGTGCTGCTCATAATCTCATCATTACAACAGAAGGGAAGATCTGGAGCTGGGGTAAGTATTTGGAGATTGTTGCAATGAGCTTGAGAACTTTGTGTATCCTGATAATCTCCCACTATGTTTATCTCTTTAAACATCTGTCAGTTACTGACTATTTGACAAAAACTTGCTTATCAAGTTTGCATGCAAATACTCTTTCATGCATTTAGAAACTTGATTAATCACCTAAAAAGCTCAGTTATATGCCCTGTTGTTGAGGGAAGACCTGGATTCTTCAGTTTCACTCTGCCACCTTTCCTTTGAGAAGGTGAATTGCTCATTCCTTTTCCATTTTGCTGTTCAACCTGACATGAATTTGAGTGATTTGGAATGGTGTAATTTAGTGTTGAAATAAGTCATGAGACCCAACTCTGGCATTCTGATGTTTATATTCTTCCCACGCCTTCATTTAACCCCTTCCTTTTCTCATGTGCTAACCTAGCATTCTCCTAAATTAATCTGTGCCATTGTTCTCAACTGCTTGTTGTAGTGAGTTCCACATTTAACTAATTTATAGATAAAGATATTTCCCTTTTTTTTTTTGTTACTTTACACTTACACCGCCTAGTTTGTTCTTCCCTGCCACAAGTGGAAACATCTTTTCTATGTCTATCCTAATGAATTGGAGATGCTGGTGTTGTACTGGGATATACAAAGTTTAAAAATCGCAAAACACGTTTAATTGGAAATACTAGCTTTCAGAGTGCTGCTCCTTCATCAGGTGGTTTGAAGGAGCAGTGTTTCAAAAGCTAGTGCTTCCAATTAAACCTGTTGGACTATAACCTGGTGTTGTGATTTTTTTTTAACTTTATCCTAATATTCCTTGATAATCTGATTTGAGTGACTTGACATCAGGAAGAGAGGGTCCACTAACAGCCATCCACCTTCACTCAGCTATGTCAAGGCTCATCATTGACTAGAGGCCTGTATCCATGTAGCCTCTAAGCACCCTGGGATCCAGGAGACTGCTGATGCCCTGTTAAATGCTTGATTGACAATTAATTTGTAACCCCTTCTAAAACAGGAAATGTGGGCCTCATTAATCTCCCATGAAGTATGGCTCTTAGTGTTCACTGGAGGCAATTTTTCTCTTTCACCTTTTTTTAGGGCGAGGGGAGAAAGGGCAGCTTGGACATGGAGACACAAAGCGAGGGGAGGTCCCTAAGCTCGTTGAGGCCCTCAAAGACCAGACAATAGTTGCAGGAGCTTGTGGACGTAATCATAGTCTCTGTTTAACAGGTAACTGCCAAAGTGTGCAGGGGGCTTAAAAATGTGTTTTATTGTGACTTTATAATAAATAATGATGGTGTTTCGCCATAAAATACAAACGGAATTTGGTCTATTTGATTCCCTTTTTGGGAAAATTTTCCGAAATATGTCAATACTAATATTGAACGTGTGCCTAAAAACTGGTGTTATATAAGCGTTTGAATATTCCACTGTTTAAACCAGTTACCCTTTTGAAATAAGTTGGTGAATACTGAAAGTTCAGTTTTACACTGAACTGTAAATAATTGTCTTTATATAGTAAGTTTTCCTGGTGGTTATAAGTATTAGTATTGTACCTCAAGTTGCATCCTATCTTCTCTGAAATGTAGCAACTAAATTGCCTTGTGTTAATGTGTGCAGTAACAACATGTGAGTGGGATTGCAGAACGTTCTGAGTACTGCCAGTTGTTCCTCATCCAACAAGGCCACGTAGTTTGTAGTGGTATCAATGAGTAATTTTGCCTCTTTGACCTGTGGTCTGAATGGCTAGTTTGGTTTGATTTTATAAGGCAAGGTAGGACCTTTAGACCAGAACTTCCAAAACTCGAGGTTGTGAACTATCTGGTATTGGCAGATGAACGTTTGAGGATGTGAGCATGGAGACAGCAGTGTCTGCTGTGAAGCTCTGACCAAATGTAATAATTGCATGGTCCCTTTTAAATATTTCAATTTTTTTTAATGGTGCCTGTGGCCTAACTGGCTGATTATTTTTTTTTTCCATCCTGGCCTGAAAAGTTCAGAGGAAAGAGGGTTTTGTTTAAACTTCAAAACTGCACTCACTGAACAGTATGGATCCCTACACCCTATCTACTCCATCTCCTGGGTTTGTTAATATCCTGTCCTCGCCCTTCCCCCTCAGAGAAAGCACATTTCAGTGTAATTTTCAAGGCCCAAAATTAGGTAGAGCTGGAGAAAAACTTAGGAAGCACTGTTTGCTGTCCTTTCTGGGTCTCATCAATACCCACGTTCACACAAGCTTTTTGTCTGACTTGATGGGACTGATTTTAGCCTTGAGGTAGTGGGAGAATTCAGTGTTGAGAGAATTCTAAACAGGTTTATAATTGGTGATTTAGATCTGTAGCACTACTTGCTAAGACTGAGATTTTTTTTTTCATCTTCTGCATGGTGAACTGTCTAATCTAATTGGATTGAATTTAAATCTTGTGGGTTTTAAAATCTTCCAGGGGAGCTTTATAGTTGAAAGGCTTCAGCACTGAGCTCAATAATGTCCATGTCATTGGAGAGGAAGTAAAGCTGAGCACTTGATGTGGGGGTCCCTTGGTTGATTGTTGCCAGATCCAAGTGTTTAATTTCCTGTTCATTGAAGTGGCTGACTGTGTCTTTTGGGTGCTATAATGCAAGCCTTCGTCTATAAATTTTCCTGCTAGCAACAGTTTTGATATCTGATGTGGAGCATAAGTCTGAAGTATTTCTACTTGCCTGTTAAGTTACCTTATCTTGAGGTTTGAGTTGTGTTTGCGCATGCTGTCTTTTGTTTTGCCCTTAACACATTGTTTAGCCTCCAGCTTCTAGAATTCTGTAGGAGTAAACTAAATGTATGAATTAAAACACTTGCATTTTAGTTAGTCCAAGAAGATCCCAGCTTGGACCTCTGCACTCTGAATGAGCTAAGAGATCTAATAATTGGTCTCCATGTCCCTGGGTAAGGATGGGGGTGGGGGAGCAAAAAATTGACTGTTCTTCAGTGATGCCCATAATTGACTGCTGAAAAGTGCATGCTGGTCAGGGGCGAGTCTCACTGTGACTATTCTGAACTCGCTGGGCCATTAGAAAGTGAACAAGTTCATATTAAAAAGGGCCAATAATTTGTTCATTGCAAATAGACAAGCAGGATAGCATTTTCAATGCTACAAATACGTTACAAAAGTTATCCAAATGAATCTTCCTTAATCTATACTGGACAACATGTAACTTGGGGAAAGTTTTTTTGATTTTAAAAATGTTTGCCATTTGTCAAAGTTGCATAAGTTAGTATCTATCCTAATCGTATAACCTTGGATCAAAGTAACTCCATTGTTTAATCGTATCTGTAACTTTATGGTTACTCCCCTGCTGGCAGAGCAAAAGAGGGAGTTACTGTGACCAGGCTGCAATGGAAATCTTTTATTTAATTGCCCTGTTGCTGCAAAACCAGGCTTTTAAAAAATTTTCTGTGATATCCTCTTCTCCCTTTTTCCTGAAGGAACGGCTACCATTCTGGCATATGGTTGCATTGCCATTTGTATTTCGTAAGCTTCCAGACAGCTAAATAAAGATTGGTTGTTCAGCTAATCTGTTTTTTTTTAACCTTGTATCATACAGCTGTTGCCAGCAGAATTTACTGGCAGGTCTGTTTCCATGCTGTACATCTCTGACTCTTAAAGCTGTCTTGAGCAGGGACCTTGCATTTTTGTTGCCCCTCCTGCATTGAAATAGTATAAATTGATTACTGTAACTCTGACACTGATTCACCAGATTCATACTAGAGACCAACCTTGCCCCAATTTTATCCTGGCACATAATGAATGCCAAATGTTTGCCTCCCCATGGCTTTTCAGCCTGAAGTGCAGGCAGTTTAGTCAGCCCCATTCTGCTTGCATGAAACAAGCCGATTTTCTCAATGATCGGAACCTACTGGCTAACACCAGAGGGAAAGTCCTTGGCAAGAAGTGAAGATGTAGGAGAGAAGATCTAATAAAACTAAGCTTATACAGGACAGAATTGTGAGGGGCATGGATGGGATAAATAGACAAAGTCTTCCCCCTGGGATGGAGGAGTCCAGAACTAGAAGGCATAGGTTTAGGGTGGGGGTGGGGGGGAGGGGGGGGGGGGGGGGGGGGGGGGAGATATAAAAGAGACCTAAGGGGCAACTTTTTCACACAGTGGTACGTGTATGGAATGAGCTGCCAGAAGAAGTGGTGGAGGCTGGTACAATTGCAACATTTAAGAGGCATTTGGATGGGTATATGAATATGAATGGTTTGGAGGGATATGGACTGGGTGCTGGCAGGTGGGACTAGATTGGGTTGGGATATCTGGTCGGTATGGATGGGTTGGACCGAAGGGTCTGTTTCCATGCTGTACATCTGACTCTATGACATCGACATCATTGTTAACTGACATTCTAAAGTGATTAACATTTCTACCAGCTCTCAATAATCTGACTGACCTGTAGGTGGCTGTTCATAAATGCCCATCATGATACCTGTTGTAATTCTGTTTAATCTCCTCCTTCATTGAAGTTTCGGTCTTGCTTTGTAGTTTTTTTTGTTGTAATTAGAAAATCTAATTATTATGTTGTCTAACTTTAACTGTGTGTAGAAAATGGAACCGTTTATGCATTTGGTGAGAATAAAATGGGGCAGCTTGGCCTCGGAAACCAGACTGAAGCGGAACCCTGCCCTTCACAGGTAAACCGAACCCCGTCAATCTGACAAACCGTTATCCTGACGGCTATTCTGCATTCATCTACCAGCCTCTTCCCTGTTCACTATTTTCACTTTTCTCCCTTCTGTAATGATAGGCCTGCATAGGTTCTCCTGTGTGTTAGAATGTCTTTGCAAACCTGCCCAAGTAAGCCACTCTTCGTGTTTTATGTAGATGTTGACATCATGTTCAGCTGTGATATACAAGAAATTACAGCCATGTCTGATGTTATTCTCTCTATGTTCCCATATAGTCTTGCCAGCAAGTTACTCCATCCTTATCTTGTGTTTTAGTCTATTGGCATTTCTTATCCCCCCCCTCCCCCAACCCCCCAGGTATTGTTTCTGTTTTATATAGTTGGTTTGAAAAGTGTAGTAGCAGCAGTGCAATGTCTTCCGAACATCTGAGCTGCAAGACTATTTCATGTCCCATTACATTAGTTTACTGAACAGTAAAACCTGTAGATTAATAATTTTCTGCCATCAACAGTAATATTGATATGCTACTAAGTTGAGAGTACAAAACCTAGTTGCAGATCTTTGTATTTGAAAAGATGAGTTCTATACGCATTGCTAGGCAACACTACATCCATGATCTTTATGATGTCCTTTTGTGCTGGAGCTGATGAACACTGATTTGCACTTGGCAAAATAGTCTCCTTTTATTAATATTACAGCCACTCAAATTTTTTAAAAAAGATTTTTCTTTTGACCACATTGCATTGTTTTGATTTCCAGCTGTTTTTGTTTGCTTCTAAGTGCATTTTCCCCTCCGTATTTATCATTTGATTGCTCTGAAAAGCTCTAGAGAGGGTGAGTGACAGTTCACATATATTTGTCATAACCGTTTATGCTATATATTAAATAATAATGGAATGACTAAATTTACAGGTATTTTGACACCTGTTAAATTTTATTTAATCAAAATTGTTTTCCATGAAGTAGCCTGACCCACAGCCATTAGACTATGGAGAACGTAGAAAAATGAATTATTTTGGCCGCATTTTAAAACTGTACTTGTAGTGGTCCTTTCATATAAAAGTATTTGTACACTGAGAGTTATAAAAACATTGCCATTGATCAATTGCCCATTTTTCTGTACTCCCCTCTTTTTTTCTCTCAGATAATGTACAATGGCCAGCCGATTGTAAAAATTGCCTGTGGTGCAGAATTCAGTATGATTGCTGACTGCAAAGGGAACCTGTACTCTTTTGGCCATCCAGAGTATGGACAGCTTGGTAAGTGTACATTTATTAAACTTGCGCCAGTATCTCTTGCCACTGGATGTTTCTTGCAAAACTCCATCTTCCTGTCTGTTGAGCCTGAGACCTGTCGTTAGCTTATCTTCCTCCCTCAACCTACCTCAATGTGGAAGCCAGCCCAGTTGGATTAAGCAATATTTTTATATATTAACCTGATTGCATGTTGTTGGTATGTGCATGTTTCTTCTTCAATTAAACTAAATGCTACTCTTGCTCATTCAGTGATGGGCTTATTGGCACATTGAACAACAAACTCTCAAAGGAGTCATTACTGCTTTTAATGAATGTTTCACACGTGAAGAGTATGAGATCAGTGGCCGATTTAAGGCCATTGGAGTTGTTAACTCATTATCTCCTTGATCTGTATTGATGTGATGTCCTTAGAAGTGCACTCTAATGAGCTGGAACACTATTCCATTTGAATTTGAGCTTGTAGTGTTAATTGTTAGCATTCTCATATCAAAGACCATGGGAGTCTGAAGAATTGCCTCTACTCCTGTCCCTTGCTGTCCTTCACTTGCCAGTACGTTCCCTGGAGAAAGCATATGATAGAAATGAGAGCATACATGTCCTTTTTAAATATTAACAGATCACTGAATATTTTCTTCTTTTTCTACCTGATATTGGTGCAAGTATGTGGGTCGTCACTAGGCTGCACCATCTGTCTGATAGTAAACAGTATAAGCTCATTTTTTACAATCTCTGGCATGGACCACCCTGCCCCTGAAGGTAGTAGAAAAGCTCCTATCAGTTTTTCTGCCAGTGGTCTGGATTCTACTCTAGCTGCAATTTCAGAATGTCTAATGCCAGCAACTCACTGCGATGCAAAAGACAAGATCAGTAAAAGCTGTCCACAATTACAAAATGATTACAGTGAAGAAGTTGGCCATTCCCATCTGGCATGTTTGTGCTAGTTCTCCTGAAGGAGCAATTCCTCGAGAGGCTCCTATTGTTTCTGTGCAGCCCTGCACATTATTCCCTTTCAGACAATAATTTAATTTCCTTTTGAATGCCTTGATCAAGCCTGCCACCATGTTGCTGTCAAGCAGTGAAATCCAGATCATAATTGCTTGTGCCTGAAAGTTTGCCTCCTGTTGCTTCCTTTTAAATCTGATTTTAAGTCTCTGCCCTCTTATTCTTGATTCTTCCTCCCAAGGGGAGCCGATTTTTCACTCCGTACTCTGTCTAGACCCCTTGTAATTTTGAATGTTCCTATCAAATGCATTTTCTCCAAACAGCCCGAACTTCTGCAATCTTTGTAACTAAAATTCCACATCCCTGGAACTTTTCCCACTTTTTTTACATGAAGTTATGGGACTGGCCAATGGCTTTCCTGTGGCATTCATACTGCTGTACATATTAGGTGCCTGTGTTTTATTTTGATTTTTTCATCTACTCATCAAGTAGTACTTGTTCCGCATCGTGAAATTTGTAACTCCAACATTCTGATGCTTGCATAAGTTTACCTTTTACCTAATAAAACCATCTGGGTTAGTTGCTGTATTTATTCTTGGGATGTTGCCACTTACAAGGCCAGCGTTTATTTTCCATTCTTAGTTACCATTGAGAAGCTGTTGTAGTCCTTGTGTATATATATCCACAGTTCTGCTGGGGACAACGTCTCAGGATTCTGTGGCACTGAAAGAACAGTGATTTAGTTTAAAGTTAGGGTATTGTGTCGTACAGTGTGTGGCTATGGCTGTTGCTGTCACTTGTTGCACATGAATGTGTTTATTCTCTAGACCATTTCAGAGGACCGATAACATTGCGTGTAGACTGATTTTAGCAGATTTCCATCCCCAAGCGGCATCAGTGAATCAGATGGGTTTTTACAACCAGTGACAATTTGAGATTTGAACCCACATCCCCAGAAGGTTAACCTGTGTCTCTAGATTACTCTTGGAGTAACATTATAACTGCACCACCTCTGCCCTTGTTGTAGTCTAACTGCTTGTTTTTCTAGCAGGTGGGGGTGCCGTTGAGAGTCTTGGCATGCAACTGCAGAGCATCTTGTAGATGGTATGAAGTGAAATTGGGAAAATGGGGCCTGTGGTGCAGATCAACCATAATGTAATCAAATGGCAGAATCAGCAGACCTTTCAAGTGAGAGTAGGGGGCAAAAGTATTTCATGCTATATCCAAAGATGCAGGCATGACTTTTTCTGGTTTTGTGTGATATAAAGACAGTGAATGCAACTTCCTTAATGACACAGTTGATAAAATGTGGTCTGTAACCATGGAGACTAGACAGCCTTTGGCTTCATCCCTAAAGAATTAACTAATCCCTGCTGCAGTGTCTGTAGGTCCGCTGTCATTCTCCTCACTGTTTGTGGACATAGAGGACCAGGGATGGGATATTTTTCACTGCTGATCACCATTCAGTATCTGCTACTGGAAAGGATGTATGTGTGATTATCAGAGTGGGACGGGTTGTGTTGCTTTCCAACACTTGCTGTATGAGCTCCTGTGTGGAGGATTGCTATATGGGTGAGGCTGACAAAGATCCCCTTGTGACAGCATTCTGGCATTTATCTTGACTTCTGCCACAGGAGAAAATGGGTGTGGATGCAAAGAGCACAACGATTATATCGGCATAAATTGCTTTTTAAAAAGTGATTTTTAAAAAAATTTTTATTCGTCTTCCATGCTGTTAAATTGGAAGGTGAAGAAACAATTAAAACTGCAAGTTCCTACAGTGTCTGAAATGAGCAGTGCTCCTTTAATTCCTGCTGTTCCTCTAATCTAATCTCTCCACTGGTTAACAATGTACAGTACTTGGCACCCCTTGTTGGTGGTCCTTGTGTATTCTTTTTTTTTTTGAAAAGGCTTACCGGAAACTATGCCAGCTTGTGAAGGCTGAGCCATTTCAAGGCAGTGTCTCATTGAGATAATAAAGCAGTTCAACAGCATCGCCATGGAGAAGATGTTTATATCGGGAACTCCAAAACTGAGCACCACAAATACTAGGCAGTTAGTTAATCCTACAAGAAATTGAAGAGAAATTCCTTTTTTAACCAAAGAATGGTGAGAATGTGGAAATTACTGCCACTTGGAATGGTGAGGCAACTAATATCGATGTATTTTAAATCAGAATTGTATGCTGATGGAGGCGATGAAATAAATTGAGATGTGGCATGTGTGGACCCAGTGCAGGTCTGTTAAGTCAAATGCTATAATGTTCCATGTTAATTACGGTTTTCAAACAGGGCACAACTCTGATGGGAAGTTCATTGCCCGGGCCCAGAGAATCGAATTTGACTGCGAAGTGGTGCCTCGCCGTGTAGCAATCTTCCTGGAGAAGACAAAAGATGGTCAGATCTTACCAGTGCCAAATGTTGTTGTCCGTGAAGTGGCCTGTGGAGCAAATCACACGGTACGAGAGTGATTTGTCCTTGGGGCTGTCTTGCTAAGTAACTGCAGAGTAACCTAATCTGTGCACCCCTGAATCTTCGTTCTCCCTATCATTGGATTTGTGTCTTTAGATCGAAATTTATTGATGCAAAGGGTAGAATAAAGAAAGGGAGAGCAGTATTTTCTGCTTTCATCAATAAAAGATCTTGTCGAAAATATTTCTTAATTTTTTGCTGTGATTTGATGAAAAGATTTATTTAAAAAGTCAATTTTTTTTTGACCTGCCTTCTACAATCCAGGTAGCGTGTCCCTAAATCTGCAACCCCCTGTTTGGAAGGATGAGGCCAGTAGGCACTTGGGGATTTTCTAAGATCACAATTAGACCACACACTATCCAAACTTGGATATGTATAGACATTGCTTCTTCATTTCTCAGTTGCAATCCTAGTATCTCTGTGGGAATAGCTTCACCACAAAGATTGGAGTGGTTAAAGAAGAATCCCTACCATCTCCTCCTCCAGTCCAGTATGGAATCGGCAGTGCCCTTGGCATATCATTTAAGCCTCTGCTCACTGCAGTTAATTGTGTCTGTTCCCTAAAATAAAACCAACGACTTCAGATGCTGAATGTCTGAATTAAAAACAAAGTCCTGGAGAAACTCCGCAGGCCTGGCAGCATCTGTAGAGAGAGAAATATATTTTAACATTTCAAGTCCGATAGGACTCTTCCTTTGGAACCCAGGAGGAATTGTCTGCCTCCAATGTTAACTGTTTAAAAAAAAACTGACGATGCCGTGCATCTGAAACAAGACCGGAAGTGCTCGAGAAATCCGGCATGTCCAGCAGCCTCTGAAGAGCGAGCGAAACAGACTTGAAGGCTTTGTGTAATGACATCTGACCTTTTTTGACTTGACTAGGTTGGCTGCAGCTCATGTCAGTCATTACCACAAGTGACCTTGAAGATTGGTCAAAAAACATTCTAGAGTAAATTTGGTGTGGAGCTGCTCCTGCAGCCTAGCAAATGTTAAGAATAATCCTGTTTTAATCGTTTTTGCATTTCCCAGATTGCTCTTGATTCGCAGAAGAGGGTGTTTACCTGGGGATTTGGAGGATATGGTCGCCTAGGACACTCTGAGCAGAAAGATGAAATGGTCCCACGCCTGGTTAAGCTGTTTGATTTCCCTGGTCGAGGTGCTGTACAGATCTGTGCAGGGAACACCTGCTCATTTGCAGTAAACGAAATGGGTTAGTTTTCACTATGCCTAAGAACTGATTATGAATTGCTTCCATATGGTGGTGAAATATCGATTTGGGGCCTTTTGTGGAGCATAATCGCCAGCATATACTAATTGGGTCAAATGATCTTTTTCTATGTTGTAAGTTCTGCATAATTCTATGAGCAGGGCATTACTGTAGCCTGTTCAGCTTGCCTGTTGATCTTACTGATTTATTGTTCCAACCTCATTCTGGAGCTCAGTTGTCCTTTGTTGCAAAACAGGAGGAGGAGGAAAAAATCTGACTGAGAGAAGGTAGGTTATCCGATTTCAACTCCTTAAGTGAAAGAGTCCCGTTTAAAATAGAGCTACTTGTAATGATGAAACTTGCTTTTTGGAAAGTGTATATTTTACATTGTACCATCTCTCATAATTGTCGGTATTGAGCCTTGATATTGAAAAATCTTTGCAGTTCAGTTTAGGTTGGTTAGTGGTGGCACTCTTTAACCCGAGTCAAGGCTTGCGAGTTCAAATTCCATTTTGGTCATATTAAAGTGACATAATACTTCCAACTATACTTCAGTATAATACTGCAAAGTGTTCTCCTCTTTACCAGTGTGTCTCTAGTCTTTTTTGAGTAGAAAGGTGTCAGCAATATTTGAAGAGCAGTGATTTTCTGGTGCTATCTTCCACTAAACATCGATCATTCCAATTTCATTTACTGTTCTAGGCCTGTTCTGTACGCAGACTTTGTAGGTGGACACTGCAGCTACTAATTGCTGTGATGCCTCTAGCAATGATCTTGGAATGTAAACTGTGCAGCACAAGTACAAGTGTGCTTTTCCACTGATTTCTGTTTCTGAAAAGTTTGAGTAGGATGAGCTCTTCCTGACTCCCTTCAGTCAAGTATTGTGTGTAATATACAGGCTCTGTTTTGTCAAGTTTGGAGTGGATCAGTTGTGGCCATGCATGCCTTTATTAGATTTGAATTGGTTAGCAATTCAGGTCACCTTCCTCTCTCTCTCTTTGTTTCAAAGGTGGCTTATTTTTCTGGGGTGCTACTAACACTTCTCGTGACTCTACAATGTATCCCAAAGTGGTGCAGGACCTGTGTGGGTGGAAGGTTCGAAGCCTGTCCAGTGGGTAAGTAAATGGTTGCAGAGTGAAATATAAGTCTACTGATGATGTATCTTTTGACTCTAATGCCTTGGCTGAGCCCCACAGACCTGGAGCTATTGTCTACCTTGCTGATTCTGATGAATAGGTGAACAGGCTGGAGGTAGGGGTGGGGGAAGAAGACATTGAATGTATATAAGTTGAAGTTAATGTCCTGTGTTAGATTTGGAATCTCTTTTAAAATACCTTATTAATGTACAAGATGGTTGTCATTGGGCAAGGCAAGCATTAATTGCCCTTGAACATAGTGGTAAATTGCAGCACTCCGAATTAAGAAGGTCTGTAATATTTTGATAGAATTTCCCAGAATTCTGAAGAAATGATATATTTCCAGGTTGGGGTAGTTTGTGAATTTTGGAGGCGATAGCTTTCTCATACCCCTGCTGTCCAGGGTGGTAGATGTCACAGATTTGGAATTTTCTGCAGTGCATCATGCTGTTAGTGTACACTGGTGCTAAATTGAGTGACTGTGATTTAAGATGATGGGTGGAGTGCCAATCAAGTGGTTGCTCTGTCCAGGATAGTCTTGAGCTGCTTGAGTGTTTTTGTAGCGTCAGTCATTCAGACAAGTGGAGAGTATTCTGTCACATTCCTGATTTGTGCCTTGTTTACAGGAATCAGCAGTTGAGTCATTTCCTGCCTCTGACTTGATGTTGTAACCACAGTATTTATTTGAGTGATCTAGCTAAATTTCTTTGTTTGGCATCCCCACCCACCGACTCTGTGCACCATATCCTCTCCTGAGGGTGCCAGACTTTCTGACCCGAGACAGAGAGCATATGCATTTTTTGGGTCCGACTCAAAGCACAATCCACTGCAGCAGCCCTATTTGATTTTATGTAACCTCCTTTCGACAAAGTTGATCATACCTTGTGTCCACATTTTTTTTGTCCTGCACAACACCAGGACAGTGAGGAATTTAAAACTGGTATTTTCTACAAGAGCAGAACACTGCAGATTCTGCAAATCTGAAATAGTCAACAAGTTTGGCAGAATCGAGAGAAAGGAAAAACTCTTGGTGATCTTCCATCTAACATTAATCACCTGCTCTGTTGGAAAGTCATTGACTTGAAATGTTACCTCAGTTTCTATCTCAACGAGTCTGGCAGCCTTCTATATACTTGCAGTATTTTCTGATTTGTATATCTAGGATCTTCTGGTCTGTCTTCGTACTCTATGCAATGCCTCTTCCTGTTTTGATGTCTTGATTTTGCTCAGTTTTGATGGCCTTGATGCATTTAATCAAAGGTTACAAGTGACCAGGAGACAAATATTAAGGATACATTGGACTCCACTGTGTAGCTGTCCTTGAAGCTGTACAACTTAGTTGCAAATATCAAATTTATTTTCCTTTCTTTGAAGATGGTACTATAAATGAGACGTTTCTGAGGAATTTTAACTTTTTTAAACCTCATATGCTAGTCAAGTGGAAATAAAATCTAATGTGGGAGGGAGGGAGGGAGAAGAATGGCAAGAGTAAACTGAAGAAAACAGTAAATACTGGTAGATTTTTATAAGTAGTTGAGCAGCCTTTGTAAGGTGGAAGGACCTGTTGTGGTATTTTGGATGTGTACACTTCATCAAGACTCTGACTTGTTAATAACACTTGACAAAGCCCTCAGGCTGGAAATGGAATATTTCTGAATCAAATGGATTGTCTTTTATTTCTCTTTCTTGTGTTCAGAAAAAGCAGCATCATTGTGGCAGCTGACGAGAGTACAATCAGCTGGGGACCTTCTCCTACCTTTGGAGAATTGGTAAGGACTGTGTTGGGAGGTAAGGTAAATCACAAGACTGAGCTGCTTCACGTCTGTGGGCATTGGTGCCTGTCACCCTCGTAGTCAGTTCTGCGATTTTGTAATGTCACCAAGAAATGAAAGAAACAATGCTGTTGGTGGATTTCACAAGACAGCAGGATTGAAAAATTGTCTGCTCAATGTTCACGGTTGCGATACGTTTGATATTTGCATTTATATAATTGTTTTGTAGAGAGAAGTGGGGGTTTTGTGGATTTTAAAGGAATTGAACCGAGGATCTCACCGGCTGCTTAAATATACTTGATGTAGTTTGTCTACGTTCAGCATTTTTTCAGTGGTTCTAATTTTCCACCTGTGAATAACAACCTGATTGGAGAGTGATATAGGGTGAGATTCCCAGCACCAGGGAATCTACCTGAAGTCTTTGTGCCAGTACCCATTTTTCCCCTAATCCTGGACACAGCAAACATTTAATTTAACTTTTTACTGTCAGAATAAAAGTGGTTTTACATGGCTGCAGAATTTGGTCTAATCAATCCTGTTGCTGATACAAAGCCTTCATTTATAGCCACACTGTATGGTCTAAAGGTTGCAAAGGAACTTTGAGCCTCTTTCTATCTATAGTAAGGTTTCGAAGTCTTCATTCCCAGTTGGCTCAAAGTTAATTTGAAGTTAATTACTCTGTCACGCCCTGTATAGCCATAATCATAGAGATGTTCAGTACGGAAACATCCCTTTTGGTCCAACTCTTCTATACTGACCAGATATGCTAAATTGATCTAGTCGCATTTGCCAGCACTTGCCATATCCCTCTTAAACCCTTCCTATTCATATACCCATACAGATGCCTTTTAAATGTTATAATTTTACCAGCTTCCATCAACTCCTCTGGCAATTTATTCCATATAGACTCCACCCTCTTGGGAGGACTTTGGGCAAAAAGTTGGTGTTCCTGTTTTCAGAGAGAAGTGAGATGGCTATTAGATTATTGTGGAGTGGGGGTTTATAGTTTTTGCTGCAAAATGAGGAGAGGGATCTGAGAATCATTTTGGCGTAGGAGTAATGTTCAGGCAGTGATTACACTCATCCCCACATGCACTGCTTACAGGAATAAAACTTTGCAGTGATACTGTATTCCAAGAGGTCACAACAAAACATTGAACTAGTAAGAGAATTCCAAAGAGGGGTCTTGGATATTGGCCCAACAAATCCGTTACATTGACCTACTGCATGGGAAGGAGTTGCAATGTTCAGCTCCATCCAAGCAGGGGAGAGTTGCTGATCTTAAGACACCTGCTGGCAACTATCTGAAAGTGCAGGTTAATTCACTTAAATGCACACTGCTGTTTTACAAACTATTGTCAGGGATGGATTTATCATTGGAAGCTATCATTTGCATCACATGCTCAACTGGCACTGTAACCTTGCATTCAGCTAAACAAAATATGGTGGATTCTGGAGATCTGAAATCAAAACAATTTGAAACTGAGCAGGCCTGTCCGCATCTGTGGAGTTCTGAATAAATATACATGGGACTCCATGCTATTGGTTTCTTTTTATTAAATAGATGCTACCTGACCTGAGTTTTTCCACACTTATTAGCTCATCTAAAATTGATTTTTGCCATTGGCTGACTGAGGCAGGCAAGGTTCATCATTAGTTTTTAAAATGTAATGTTGTAATCCAATTATAAGTGCAAATTTTTGTCATCCAAAATGTCTGCACGTTGTCTATAAACAAATGTTCCTGCAGTTTGGGCCTACACATGGCTGTGTTATAGATGCAGTCTGATGGTATGAATTTTAACCATAATTGATGTTACAGGGCTATGGGGACAACAAACCTAAATCCTCCACCACTGCGCAGGAGATAAAGACTTTGGATGGAGTTTATATTGAGCAGGTGAGTGAACTGTTCTCATTCTTTTTTCCATTTTGAGTCGTATATCCAAGAACATATTTCTTCAGCATTACTCTTTGCAGTGATTTTTGTCTGGGATTTTATCACTTTTGCCGAAGTTCCAGTGTAGAATTGCACACTCCGGTGAAATTGAAATATTTTCTCCCTACCCCACCCCTTTTTATAGGGTGGCGGATGTATCATGAGACTTGTAGAAATTTTAGTTCTGCATGGTTAACATTCCACAAAGGAATTTAAATCTATATTTGTTTAGGAATTGTTCCTATATTCATGTAAGGAGATCAAAACTGTGTAGCTATATTATTTGATTCATGGGGGTTAGTAGGATTATCCAGCTTCTGCTCAATGGCTAGAAAGGATTCCTGTTTGAGTCCCAATCTTCAAATCACTCTAGAAATTTGAAAACACAGCACAATATAGTAACTGATACGGCAGTGTTGCACACAGTGCTGCAGTTTTTATTGGATAAATGTAAATATCCCATGGCTTTTATTTTTATGGGGACAGTTCTTCCTTCTGTCTGATTAATACTTATTCTCAACCAAGATTACATTTTTTTTAAAAATCTGGTCATTATCACACTGCTCTTTTTGGGAGCATGCAGTCTACAAACTGGATGCTGTATTTTCTATTTTTTCAAAGTCCATATTACCCTAAAGCATTTTACAGTTGTTCTGCCACCATATAAATGCACATCTCTTTATAGACATCTTCAACTCAACACCTTTTGTGCCCAGTGATGCTTTGTAGGGAAAGAATTTTATGTTTTTTTCCTGCAGGTTTCTATGGGCCATGCTCATTCGTTGATGATAGCAAGAGATGAAAGTGATGCAGAGAAAGAGAGGATTAAGAAGTTGCCCGAATATAACCCGCGGATTATCTGATGCTGTGTAGCCTGAGCAACCACACATGAAAGCTTCACTTGAACAAAGGCAGCTGAAGTTTACAGTGCACTGGTCAACAAGATTTAAAACAAAAAAAAAAGTCACACTGAACAGGGAGCCAGGCAATGGACAACATCTTATAAAGAACTGTTCCAATTCATTACAAAAAAAAATGTTAGTGGTACTTTCATGAATGCGATTACATATGCAGCTCGTAGTAGTGTTTCCAAAGCAATTGATTTAACAATGCACGCAGATAGTTAATTTTAGTTTAGTTGTATGGCCATTGTTCATTGCTTCAGTAATGGCCATTTCTTACTAATGTGTTGGGGCTCTCTATTTTCTTTTTAAGCCCAGATTTGGCTATTTTAATTGGTCATCAAGAGCATTGTAAGCAAGCTGGAATGCTGGGAATCATGGTCTTCAAATGGCTACATTTAAACCGTCACTCTGGTACAAGTATTTCTAATTTTAGTTCTGATCTGGCCAGGTGGTCAATAGCATATATGCAAATTGTGAAATTAATACCCTTTTTGTGTTTGGGAAGTGTGCACAGATTTTTAAATCTGGTTCTACTAACCACCAAGTCCTGAGGTGTGACTCAGGTTTTGTAATGACCAAACACTCCAGTAGGATAGGACAGGACAGGATAAGACCTGAGTAGATTGGACTTCAACACTGCCTGATGTTTCAGAGGAACAATGTTCCAGTCAAGAGAGATCTTTTCCAAAAATATATGCTCCTCTTTTAGTGCAATCACATATCTCCAGCTTTATTTTGAGAGGTCTTTTGAAAGATGCTCTTGTTCTTTTTGGTTTCTGACATTATCTTTAGACCCCATAATGAATTCAGGTCCCTTTTTAGCCTTTTGAGATTGTGGGTTATGTTAGTTTGCTGCTGACAGGAATCCTCCTGCTGTTAGCAGTACCCCATCAGTGTGAAAGTGCCTTATGATGTCCCACTCTGGCCAATTCATTGTCAATAATTACTAAAATTAGTTTTAATGATTTCCTCTGCAGAGCCCTAATGGCAGTTACATTTCCATTTGCTATTCCTGGTCTATAGTAAGCTATGTGTTTTGGTTACAGTTTTACACTTCTGATAAGCTAATGGAACTATTTTCTGCTCTTTCTTACTCCTGCCCTGTCCTGTCCACTTTGGATTTTTTTTAAATAAAATGATCTTTGTGCACTAACTTTATCAGCCCAAATTCTAACCATTTGGGATATTTCTTTTGTTTAGATTTTAGAAGGCAAGAGAGGTGTCTTTGAGACTTTTCAGTGTGGCACGGTCATTTATAAATGCAAGGGTTATGATAGTCCATTGCTGCCTTTCCCTATAAAGGGAACAATGAAATTGGCATAACAATCCTGAGAATTTGAGGTCTAAAGGAACTCTGAGCAATGAATCTGCCACAGTGAAGTGGAGGTTGTTCCTCAATTATCAGTGGCTTGCTGACTGTTCATTATTTGGCTAACCACTTTGCTCTTCTAAAGATCAGGGTAAGTTTTATTTCAGGTATTAGGAGCATTAAGGCACAACAGGATTAGGTCCAGAACAGTTTACTAGACCAAGTAGTCTTTGAGCATTTGGTATTTTGTGTGTGAACTCTGTTTTGATTCTTCTAGTAATATTAGTGAACAGATCACATTAGATACTTATTAACATTTGCATACTGAATCTTCATTACGTTATGTCCTAAATTCTAATATCCTTTTGGTTTGTCAGATTTCCCACCTTTTTAAGTTTTTCGGTATATAGTTGAAGTCATGGGAATTCTGCTGTTATAAATTTGAAACCCATATCCAAAACGTATTCATTCCAAGCTATTAATTATCAGTTGTAATCTTTATCCTCCACCAGCAGCTCTTCTGTTGCTTCTAGGTGACCTGATTGACCACAATGTGAGCGGTATTGACCATTTCTCACAGGTGTCAACGTGCTTATGCTACAGTGTGATCATTTGTAACTCACTCCAGTGGTGTGGCTGTTGCCGTTCAGAAAGCCATGTTCCTGACTCTGGATGCAAAACTGTGACCCTTGATATGAAGTCCAGTTTTGGCAGCCTTCTTTAATAAACAGGACCTAAGTTACCCCTTCTTTTGTTTTGATGAGAGGAACTAGAACAATGGAGATTACTCTATAATATTTCTCTCATCTTGTCTTAACCACCTCATTGAATCAAAATTGTAGTTGCCTTATTTTTCACCTCTTATTCCTCCCAATTTGTTGTCTGTCCAGATACATTTCAAATTAACTGAATTTTAAGAGTTTGGATACCTTTGATCAATGTGTTGGAAGGACAATTACAACTTGACTCCTGAATCAGTCTAAGCCGAATTCTGGTGAGGTGGAAGATTGAGATGGAGTCAACAAATAAATTTAACCATTTTAATGATCTAGTTATGGTTTTAAATACTCTGGTTTTGTGGGGAATAGAACTTTAGAATAAGCTTGATAGTGCATAGGTATTTCTGTGAGTACCCTGTGCTGTATTCCCTTTCCACAAGGTGAAGATAGCATTGGTACCTTGGGGCTGAGGGTGTCAATTGAATGGAAACGGCTGGTTTCTTTTTGCATTTTGTTTGACAAATTTTTAAAGAAGCTCGAAGAGATTGGCAGGCTGCAATTCAAACTGGATTTTGTATTCCAGTTAAATTGGCAGCTGTATATTCTATTTCAGTGTGGTTGGTCATGAGTTTATAACCCTGAAGTTTCATAACTTTGGTCCGTGTGGGGCGAAATTCAATTCTGTAAAATGTTCAATAAACCTGCCTCCGATTCTTGGTTTTAATTTTTAATTTAATGTTTCCCCCCCCTCCCAATCTGAATTGCCAGCCAAACTGCCTGCTTTCCATTTTGTAAAACTGGCAGTGCTGTGGTGTAATTATCAAAAGCTACAGTAGCTAGGTTTGTTTGTACTTTCCTGATCTCTCTCTGGCTTTTTGTTTTGAGACCCTGGTAAGTTACTTGCCCAAAAACAACTGGATCAGTGTACTGTGCATTTTCTATCCTGATCCTTTTTTCATCTGGTACACAAGTAGCCCTGTGTGGCACTACTGTTACATTGGTGTCTTCCTGCAGCAACCGATGCTTAAGTGTCAAGTTAGCCCAAATTCTGTCCTTTTTTTTTCTCCTTCTGGTTTCAAAGGTGCAGGCTTTATGGAATTGGGTATAAATGTACCACAGAACTTTTCAGGTGCAAGTTGCACTTACGGTATCTTGCATCAGTAGCTGTGAGTATGCACTCTTTTCTGTAAGTATTGCATGGAATTCAACCAGACTGTCTTGAAAATAAAGTAACTTGGATAACTTTGGACTTGTTGATATCTTTCAATGCTCGACAATTTGTGTAAAAAATAAATAGCACGTGAAACCGAGCATTAGATGGTGCTCTTCTGTGGGAACTTTGTTTTTTTTTAAATGACTTTTTTCCATGGCGAAAGGAAAGCTATTGATATTACTTGAGAGTATAAGTAAAATTGTCTAATCACCATTTTCATTTGACACCCAAGTGTATTTCATGTGCCTGCGCAGATTGCCTTCAGTTTTCAGCTCCACATGTCTGGAATCTAAACCTGCCTAATTTAATTTTCACCGTCTGAATGGGGAGTCAAGCTGGACTTTCCCTTTTTAAGCACCAATGTTTTTTGTTTTGTCAATAGCATATGTCCAAATTTAGAAATGCGTTTACTCTAAAGTTGAAAGTGGGTCACCTTGCTAAAAAGAACTTTCATCTTTAAAATGGTTTATGATTTTTGGAAAGATGTGTTGACAAATACATGAGGCTTTGTAGTACAAATGTTTTTTTGAAATTTCCTTTTGTTTTGTATATGTGTGTATGTGCTTTATCCACACTCTGAAATCCCTCTTGGGGGAGAATTAGGAAAGATGACGGGGAGGAGGGTGGGGGGAGAGAGAGAGAGCGAGAGAAAAGCTGGAAATTTCCTGCTTCTGTGGCTCATTTCTCCCAAAGGAGAGAGAATCTGAACTGTTCATTGTAGCTGTGGTGCCTGGCGAAGTAATTCCACTATGTACAAACACCATCTAGTCGTACTATTCATGGCTTCCCTGGTAATGCAAAACTAATGATGGAATTGAACATTTGCAAGTTTTCAACACTTCCCAAATGAAAGTGAGTTGTGTTGGGAGGGAGCATCTCTTTTCATGCTGGTTATTAATGACTAGTTCTTGGCATCATTTAGATTTAGTTAGTAATTTGTAGCCAATTAGCTGCCTGTTCAGTGCTGTAAACTTTTTTCTTTTTTTTTTACTTTTGTATTTCTTGCAATAAATTGAATAAATTTTACCTTTTCATTTCCTTGCATTGTGTGATACAATTGACGATTCAGAAATTACATGATAGTTGTAGTATTTGGAGGATTGCTGGTTTAACATTGAGTTATCTTCATTGTCACTGACATTTTGCAGATAAATTATCAGTTTATTAACATGTAAATACTTCTCACTCAATTTGTGTCCCCAGAGTGATTTTGGTTTTTAAAAAGACAAATTTTCAACCTAAGATTTGGAGAAATATATCCTCCTGAATATTGATGCTATTATTTTGCTGAAATTTGTTATGTGGGGTAAGAGGATCTTTGTCATCTGAAATTCTTCCTCAGCCAGCACCAGAAAATACACTGTCTGCTTGTTAGCAATAGTTTGAAGGAGCTTGCAATGTCAAAATTGACTGCTCTACTTCAACAGTGATTGTCTGTTCAAAGTACTTCATTGGCTAGAATGATCTAATCTTGAGAATATCCCTTTTTATCTAAATGCTTCCTTCAGTTAATTGAAAAGTAAATAACACAATGGATAAAGTTACAGTTAACTATGTTTAAATGGTTTGTGTTAGCATCACAAATTGGAGGTTGGGATCTCCTGGGAAAGTGATGGCCTCGTGCTGTTATTGGTTGAGGATTAATCCAGTAACTCTGGTAATGTTCTAGGAACTCTGGTTCAAATTCTGCCTTAGCAGATGATTGAAATTGAATTCAACAAATATCTGGAGTTAAGAAACTTTTGACAGTTGCACAGTTATCATTTGTCAGGAAAAGCCCCATCTGGTTGACTAATGTCTTCTTTAGGTGAGGAAACTGCTGTCCTTACCTGGTCTGACCTATATATGACTTCAGGCCCACAGTAATGTGGCTGGCATTTTAACTGCCTTCTGAGCAATTTGGAAGGGGTAATAAATACTGACCTGGTCAGTGATGCTCAATCCAATGACTGAAGATTTTAAAAAAGGAAATTGTTGGGTTGTGAGCTCTGGGGTAGCAATGGCTACTGTTTACGTTGATGATTAATTTCTTTCCCCACCCTAGTCCACTCGCTCGATTCTTCAAGATGTCATGACTGGTTTCAAACCTCAGGATGGAGTCACGGCAGCAAAGTTTAGGGGAACACCGCTCTATATGATGCAATTAACATATGTATGTTAACTTCAGCTGAGGAAAGCCAAGGTACTAGGGAGCAGAGAAGTCACGAGTTGAGGGCAAGATAAAGGTTGAAGCGCCCAGTGATGAGAAATTGCAAAGGTGGGATGAGCAAGTGATTTGCAACAAACAAATTATGGGCAAGCTTTGTGGGGAATGGGACAAAGGGTCAAACGTGTAAAGGTAAGGAATGTCCCCAGAGATAAAAATTTTGTAGTGACCATTTAAGATGGGATGGGTATCATAGGATGTTTAATAAGCGCGGCTTAATTTGGGAGAGGCAGGGAGCCATAAGATTTTTGGGCACGAGAATGTGAAGTCTTTTTGGGGGGCGGGGGGGTGCAGCCAGGATGAAATGAACGGACGGGTGTTTACAAGACAAGTAATGCTGTGTTGTGGTCAGTTGTTGGGAAAGAGTTTTGAAAGATTGGTTTGTGGCAAAACGTTTGTGGAGATATTTGCTAGGAAAAGGTTGAGTCACTGCTGTAAAACAAATGGTGAAGATACAACAGGCCTAAAGAAGAACAGGGCCTTATTCAAACATCGTAGTAGTAAATGAAGAAATGGCAAATGTTATAAAAGCAAAAATTGGTCAATTTAGGGAGTAGGGAACTGGGTAAGGTATGTTGTAGGAAAGAAGAGTAAAATATGGGTGACCATGTAGAGATTGGAGTTGTGTGCCAGGAAATAAGGTAGGTAATGAGAGCCCGGCCCAAACATTGAAAGCACAATGCACTCAGTTGGACACCAACAGTGGTAGTTTTAACGTGTAGTTAAAACAAAATGCTGGAAATAATCAGTGGTAACATCTGGAGAAAGATTAATGGTTCAGTGAAGATTTATAAACTGATTGCAGCTTTGTTGCTCAGTGGTAAAAAGCTAGCGGTTATTGATTTTTTTTTTTGCAAGTGACTGATTTCACCCCCTCCCCCCCCATGACCTATTTTTGTTTTGCAAAGGACTCTTGTTTAGATTAAAATATTAACTCTTATTTCTGTCTCCAGACCTACTGAGGCCTTTCCCCAGCATTATCACCCACAAACTTCTACCAAGGTTACTGCTTAGACACCTCTGACTTTTCTCTCCTGAGCTGAAACATTCAGCTACTAAGAGTACAGCTGCTTAATTGGATAACCCGACAGGGATTGGGATTGAATGAGGCCAATCCAATTCCATATAACTGAGCTGTTGAGGATGTATGAGCCATCAGTTCTAAATCCGCAGTCACTCTATTGATTTGTTATCTAATTGAGCATCTTCCTTTAATCATTTTAAGGGAAGAGTCTAGTGACAGACAAGTAGGTCTGATAACATTGTTTTTTTTTGTGAATTAATATTCTTAAAACCAAAAGTATTTTTGCTTTTAAACTGGTTGCATGATTGCACAGTTTTACAGCTTAAAGAATAAAGCTTTGGTTTAGCTGAAAATTACTTTTGACCCTTTGAAAGCTAGGCAGTTGCCATGAATGGATTAGCCTGCTGAACTATACGCTGTTTAAAAGTGTGGGGGCAGTGCTTTTGTGGTTTGCATAGTCTTAGGATTGTAAGAATAGCAGCCTACGGTTTTCTTTTAGACCAATTGACGTACATGATATAAGCCCAGCTCCCATTTGTGCATAAAATATTCAATGAATGAAAGTTGAACAAAAAAAACCAGGCCAGTAAAGCAAAATGTTTTTATTGACTTGGCATAGATGAGTTGGACTGAAGGGTCTGGTTTCCATGCTGTATGACTTGTAGTAAAATGTGCCTCTTTGTGACTCTCTTTAATTGTTCGCCATTATCTGAAGAATAAAACAGACAGTTGCAAGTTTTGGGGAGATTATAGCAAAATCCAGTTATTTCACTGAGCAATATGCTTAAGAGTGTGGGATGGTCACAGATACTGTGACCCAGGCTTAATGCTGACTGTGTCACTGAGGTGGATTGAGAGTTTGGATATTCATCTTGTCAGCAATACAATTTGGAAAGCAAATGCCTGCAAAACTTTACCCTTTAGTTACTGCTAATTATCAGAAGCTGCTTAAAAGTGCATTATTTCAAGGAATGAAAGTTGGGGGGAGAAAGAGGTTGGATAATCCCAAGATTTCTGCTCCTGATTAAGTGATGCCAGTTGAAAGTCATTTGGGTCATCAATGGATGAAAGTGGTATATGGCTTGTCTTAATTTGCTTTGTGGTTGTTCATTGTCCAGGCCATTTGGGACTTGGGAACGGTACAAGTGGTTACTGTTTTTGTGATAATATTCTCCAATAAAAGTGCTTTACACCAGAAGATAAAATAAATGACACTAAATCTGACTTATTAAAAAATTGATTTATAATTTGAAGCATCAGATAGGCGAATAGTTAACTATTCGCCTATGAGAAGAGTTAGGTCATCCAGTCCCTCAAGTTGTTCCATCAATGAAATAATAGTGCGGAAGCAGGCCATTCGGCCCATCGATAATCCAAAGAGCATCATGCCCACATCCATACTATCCCTGAACACTGGACAATTTCTGGCATAGCTCATTCACCTAACCGACAGGTCTTGGACTGTCGGAGAAAACTGGAGGCAACCCATGCAGACACGGGGAGAATATGCAAACTTGACGCAATCACCTGAGGGTGGAATTGAATCTGGATATCTAGCGTCAGGTAGCAGTGCTGACCACTGAGCCACTATGCTATCCAAATGGCCAATCTAATGATCCTCACCTCTGTTTTTCTACCATGCCCCCAAAACGCTGCAACCTTCGCCCCCTTTCATTCCTTGAAATAATGCACTTTTAAGCAGCTTCTGATAATTAGCAGTAACTAAAGGGTAAAATTATTAAAATGCTTCTCTTGGCTTTTTTAATACCCTGAAGAACTAGCCCTCTATGGAATTCCTCATATTCACTGCTTTGAGTAGAAACTTCTTGGGCTAAATGGCCTGTTTCCACACTGTAGGGATTCTACGGAAAACTTCCTTACACTGAGATAATGCCCCCTAGTTCTAGATTCTTGCAGCAAAGTGCTCTCAGCTTTTACCATTATGAGCCCATTAAGCATTTTGTACATTTTCAATAAAATATCTTCTCATTCTTCTGAATTCCAATGAGTACAGACTCAATCATGCAATCTGTTATAAGAAAATCCTTCCATACAGGGTATCAGCCGAGATAGCCTTCTCTATTTTGTCTCCATTGTCAGTATATCTCCCCTTTTTAAAAGGGGGCAATTTATTTACAGTATTTCAGGTATTTACTGCTTTGTATTGTTGTTATTATTAAAGCTTTTGTTTTCCTCCATTTCCTTTTTGAAATAAGAGCCAATATCCCACTTGCTTTCCCTATTACTTGCTGAAAACCAAGATTTATGCTTCAGCATTCTGCAGTCTTTCTCTAATTAAATAATATTCACTCTGCTTCCTGTTAGTACATTGTATTTGTATTTTTCCACATTATGTTCTGTTTACCAATTTTTTTTTTGGTCCATACATGTAACCTGTCTCTATCCTGATCTGTCTCCCTCACTGCTCGCATTATCCTAATTTTTGCATCAACTGTGAAATTTAACTATTTACACTTCAGCTGTTAATATTGATTGATTATACAATACATGTGCTTCCCAACACTAGTGGCTGCCTTCCTCCCAAAGCAGTTACCTTGCTCTCTGCTAATTTAGCATGGGAAGGTAGAAACAGGAGTAGGCCATTCAGCCCATCGAGCTTGCTCCACCATTCGATAAGATAATGGCTGACCTGGGACCTAACTCCATATACGTGCCTTGGGTTTATTATCCCTTGATAGACATTTTTTATTTAAACAAAAAAAAGTATCTCAAATTTAAATCTAACAATTAAGTTTACATTCACTTAATATTTGAGGAAGATCGTTCCAAGCCTCCACTTCTTTGAATGTAGAAGTGCTTTCTAACATCTCTCCCGAATGGCCTGGCCTTACTTGGACTACTTGAATCTTCAACCAGTGAAAGTAGTTACTTTTTATCTACCCTGTCTTTCCCTATTAATATCCTGAAGCCCTTACCACTCTCAGTATTGAATAGTGGGAGAAAAAGTATCAGCAGAAAGCCTAAACGCCCTCGTGTTTATATTAGATATTAAATCCGACAAATACAACAATGTTAATTGTAACGTGTGCATCAAGAACATTTGTCTAATCCTTATCTCTAACGTACCTGAGCGATCCAGTCATTGTAGGCAGAAACGCGAGTAAAGACAGTGGGCTTCTTCTTGGCATTGCAACCCAAACTGGATACAAAGCTGGCAATGCCATGGATTTCCCAGGTTCCATCAGTAGCTTGGCAGTTCAGAGGTCCACCAGAATCCCCCTGTGAAGAAAGACAAACTATCTTCATGAAAAGTCACACCTGAAGTCACGTGTCTGTTGGCTACTGGAATGCTGTGAGAAATTTAATTCTGCAAGGCTCAAAAAAGAACATAGAATTCTCAGGAAACTTGGGTATGGCGGCCTGTCTGGAGAGAGTCAACCTTCCAAAATCTGCTATGACATCTTCAGAAGTTTTGAATGCAATTCAAATTTGGTGTTGTTACAAACCATATCCCAGAGTAACGAGTGGAATTTTAACTTTGTAATGTTTGAGTAGGGAAATACCATTAAAATAAAATGATACTTCCTCAAATATGATGTCACACTATCTACAGCCATCCAACAATTGACCAGTGTATTCTGCTGAGGTCAGGGTGGAGAAAGAGTAGGGGAGGGATAATAAAGATGCAGTGCTAAACCTTGTCAGGATATTAAAGACCTCTTGAGGTTGCTATTTCCAGCACAGGTACAATGGATTGAATGATTTGGAGGTGCTGGTATTGGACTGGGGTGGGCAAAGTTAAAAATAACACAACACCAGGTTATAGTCCAACAGATTTATTTGGAAGCAATAGCTTTCGGAGCGCTGCTCCTTCAGGTGGTTGTGGAGCGTAAGATCATAAGACACAGACTTTATAGCAAAAGTTTACAATGTGATGCAACTGAAATGATATGTTGAAAAAGACCTTGGATAGTCTAAATCTCTCTTTTAGAATGACCATGTTGATTTCCGTTCGTTCTTATGTGAATAACATTCTCAAATAAAGTTTTAACAATAGGTGCCATGTAAGAAAATGCATTGAAGGTGTGAGGCCAAAGTCTGTCTGTCTATCCCAATGTTCAGACTGATTCCATTTCTTAAGGGGATTTACAGAATCTTTCTTGGATTGAATGGCCTCATCCAATGCTGTAGTATTGTGTTTCTGTAACACATCACAATTTAAGAAAGGCTATTTTGATTCCTCCCTCAATGTGTTCACAGTTTCAATGGAATAAACATTGATTGTGTATTTTTGTTTCTCATTATTGAGACTAACACATTTTAAAGTTCTCTACTCTAGCTCTTGTTTCTCTGGGTTGTAGACCTATCATGCTAATTACTTCAGTTGCCCTTCCTCTTCTACAGTCCTGTTTTGAAACCCAAGCTGCTTGCTTTCTTTTTTTTCGGTTTTTCACATTTTGTTTCTATCTTGAATTGTGTTCTGTCTGAGCTTGTTTAAAGTTAAGAGTTGTCGTTTTAGAATTTTCATTGTGTGGTTGTAAATTATTTCCCAAATTACTCACGTTACATCCAGCAACAATGCCATCTCCACCAGCACAGACCATTGTCTTTCTCACAGCAAATCCCCACCAGTCTAGTTTGGAGCAAGTTGCATGATCTACAACTGGCATAAGGGCCTGCTGAAGATTGTCAGCGATAGGGCCATTTGCTGTAACGAAAATCAAATTGAGGTGGTTGAAGTTGGCTGTCTTGGTAAAAGAAAATTTCATTCGTCTCCCCTTCTTCCCCGAAGATTATCCAGTACCTTACTCCAGTTGCTGTTATTCATTCTGGAAGTATTTAAACACAGGCTGATAGACCTCATACAGTGTAGAAAATGCCCTTTGGCCCATCAAATGGACAGCACAGTGGTTAGCATTGCTACCTCACAGCGCCAGAGACCCGGGTTCAATTCCTGCCTCAGGCAACTGTCTGTGTGGAGTTTGCACATTCTCCCCGTGCCTGCGTGGGTTTCCTCTGGGTGCTCCGGTTTCCTCCCACGGTCCAAAAATGTGCAGGTTAGGTGAATTGACCATGCTAAATTGCCCGTAGTGTTAGGTTAAGGGGCAAAGGTCAGGGAATGGGTCTGGGTGGTTTGCTCTTCAGAGGGTCATTGTGGACATGTTGGGCCAAAGGGCCTGTTTCCACACTAAATAATCTAAGCTAATCAAATGTACCAACCTCTATACTAGTTCCAGTTTCCAGCATTTGGCCTTACCGCCTTGAATGACATGAGATTCTCAGTGGTCATCTGCATACCTTTTTAAGGTTGAAGTTACCCATGTCTATTGTCTTTCAAGGAAATACATTCCAGGTTTCCACCACCCTCTGGGTGAGGGAGAAAACGTTTCTGATGAACCTCCTGCCCTTCACTCTAAAATTATGTCCACTTGTTATTGACCCTTCAAAGGGGAATAACTGTTTTCCATCTGTCATGTCCATCCCCCTCATAATCACATACACCTCTATCAATATTCTGCCACCGCCCCCTTATTTGCTTAAAAAAACTGAGTCTGTCTTGCCTCACTTTATTGCAAAAATGTTCCAACCCAATTTACTTTTTGATGAATCTCCTCTGCACCCATCTAGTGCAGTTTTGGACTTCCTGTAGAGCAGTGACCAGAATTGCATGCACTACTCCCAGCTGTGATCTAACCAGAGCTGAACTTAAATCTTCTGTCAAGTTGAACAGTGATTTCTTGTCATTACAATCTAATGCACTAGATTGTATTCACAAGTTTGACACAATCTCCTTGTAGTCAGTGAGATAATCATTGATTTTTAGGCTATGTAGAGCCAGGATATATAACTTACGCACATATTGAGAAAAGGCTATCACCCCCTTCTAAGATCTGGAAAAGAGGTAAATTATCTAGAAATGTATGCTGGATTTTTAAAGACTATTCTGGAGAAATCAGCTGTCAACATGTACAAAGAAAACATTTTGAATGTTACTCACTGTAGAGACGCCCCCATCCTGTTACGTAGCAGGGATAGTTGTTGGGGAGTATACTATTAGAGGCAGGAATGCATCCCAGCTCTATTGTGTTGCTCAGAGCCACAGGACTGGAAATCTTCATGAGTGCAATGTCGTATCTGTTGAGGTAAGAATGAAAAGTTGCAGATCAATACGGAGTTTAGCAATAGGATACAAAGATGCCACTTGTAAGAGTATTATTTGTGTGGAAGCTTCCAATACACTTTGCAAAAGATTGGTCTAACCAGAGACTTTCATGGACTTTGGTTTCCTGGAATAGCATACGGTGAAAAGTTTACTCAGTTAATATAAGGAATGTATTGTGTAGCACTGGAATTACTGCATTAAACAAAGTTACCTAAAAGATGATATTCCAATTGCCCTTACGGTTTGTAAACTAAACTGAAGTTCTTGGTAATGATACCTGCTGCTTGTGTCTGGGTGACAGCATGTGGGAACTCCCACAATAAAATGATAATATTTATATAGCAACATTGCTTAAACTCCTAAATGATGAATGTTAAAGATGCTCTGAAATTGCTGGCAAGACTGCTTTTTCTCCACAGATGCAGTCAGACTTGTTGGATTTTTTTCCAACAATTTCTGATTTCTAGCATCCTCAGTTCTTTTTGCTTTTTTGTTTAATGATGGAAGTCCTCTTAGTTTGAAAAACCAGAAGAACTGCAGCTGCTGGAAATCCGAAACAAAAACAAATTACTGGAAAAGCTCAGCAGGTCTGGCAACATCTGTAGAGAGAAATTAGTGTTAAATGGTTTGGGTCCAGTGACCCTTCATCAGAGCTGATGGTGGCTAGGAAAACAGTTTTTTTTAATGCAGAAGATGGGGGAAGGAGGTAAGAAGTGAATGATTGATAGGTGGAAATAGAGCCCAAGAGAGAGGGAATAGTTGAACAGACAAAGGAGTGGTAATGGTCAGCCTAGGAGAATGAATAGATGCTAATAGGGACTTAGTGTGTAACAATGGATTGTATGTAGTAACAGACCATGTGTTAACCGGGGTGGGGGATGTTGGGGAGGCTGGTGTAAAGTAGTGGACGAAGTTGCCCCTAGCCCTGAAGTTGTTGGAACTCCATATCGACTCCAGAAGGCTGTAGAGTTCCCAAGTAGAAAATGATGCACTGTTCTTTCAGCTTGCCCTGAGCTGGAACACTGCAGCATGCCTGAGACAGATGTTGGCTAGGGAACATGGTGGTGAGTTGAAATCCGAGGCAATTGGAAGCTCAGGCTCTTTGCAGGCAGAGCAAAGAGTGTTCTGTGAAGCAGTCACCCAGTCTACATTCAGCGCAAGCTGGATGAACACCTCATTTTCAATTTGGGAACCCTACAGTCTTCTGAGCTCATATATAGAGTTCAACAATTTTTAGGCTTGAAATATCTTCTGTCATGTCATTACCCTAACCCTGACACACCAGGCCTTGTTATTACATGGTCTGCTATCTCACACTACTAATTTTTAGGCACTAATAGTCCCCATTAGTTACTATTCCTTCTCCTAGCCTGAACATTACCTACTCCTTTTGTTCAACTGTTCTTCTTTCTTTGGGCTCCCTCCTTCACCCTGTTTTCTGCATTAAAAAAAATTTTTCTTACTACCATCAGTTGTAAAGAAGAGTCTCGATCCAAAACCTTTCTCTCCATAGATGGTGCTAGATATGCTCACTTTTTCCAGTAATTTCTGTTTTTGTGTGCTCTTGGTCTGGATGCCATATTGCTATTGTCCCTTGCAGGACTATACCCTCAAAGTTTGTGAGAAGATTTGTAGCACGGGTGCTTGTTGTGGTTCTGTTCGCCGAGCTGGGAATTTGTGTTGCAGAAGTTTCCTCCCCTGTCTAGGTGACATCCTCAGTGCTTGGGAGCCTCCTGTGAAGCGCTTCTGTGATGTTTCCTCCGGCATTTAAAGTGGTTTGTATCTGTCATTTCCAGTTGTCAGTTCCAGCTGTCCGTGTGTGTTGGGGTGGTTGCTTTCGTAGTTTAGGACTTGATCTGTGTGTGTGGCTTTCCTGTAAACCTTTGTGGTGAATTCTCCGTTCAGTGTTCTCTGTACCATCACGTCTAGGAATGGGAGTTGGTTGTCCTTTTCTTCCTCTCTAGTGAATCGGATTCCTGTGAGTGTGACGTTGATGATCCGGTGTGGGTTCTTTTATTTCTGTGTTTTTAATGATTACAAAAAGTGTCATCTACATATCTGACCCAGAGTTTGGGTTGAATTTGTGGTAAGACTGCAATGAACAAACAAACAGTCTTACCGCAAATCCAACCCAAACTCTGGGTCAGATATGTAGATGACACTTTTTGTAATCATTAAAAACACAGAAATAAAAGAACCCACACCGGATCATCAACGTCACACTCACAGGAATCCGATTCACTAGAGAGGAAGAAAAGGACAATCAACTCCCATTCCTAGACGTGATGGTACAGAGAACACTGAACGGAGAATTCACCACAAAGGTTTACAGGAAAGCCACACACACAGATCAAGTCCTAAACTACGAAAGCAACCACCTCAACACACACAAAAGAAGTTGCATCAAGACACTGTTCAAAAGGGCCACAACACACTGCAGCACACCAGAACTGCAAAAAGAGGAAGAAGAACACCTATACAATGTATTAGCCAAAAACGGATACCTGAGCAATTTCATCAACATGCCTAAGGGAAAGACAATGGAACGAGGACATGCCGCAATACCATACATCAAGAGCATTTCCGAACTGACAGCCAGACTACTGGGACCCCTAGGACTCATAACAGCACACAAACCAACAGCCACTCTCGGACAACAACTCACCAGAACGAAGGACCCAATACCCAGCACGAGCAAAACCAATGTAGTGTACAAAATCCCATGCAAGGACTGCACAAAACACTATATCGGACAAACAGGAAGACAGCTAACGATCCATATCCATGAACACCAACCAGCCACGAAACGACACAACCAGCTATCCTTAGTAGCCACACACGCAGATGACAAGCAATATGAGTTTGACTGGGGCAACGCCACTATTATAGGACAAGCCAAACAGAGAACAGCCAGGGAATTCCTAGAGGCATGGCACTCCTCCACAGATTCAAATCAATAAGCACATCGACCTGGATCCAATATACCGACCACTGCAACGGACAGCTGGAACTGACAACCGGAAGTGGCAGATTCAAACCACTACAAATGGCGGAGGAAAGATCACAGAAGCGCTTCACATGAGGCTCCCAAGCACTGAGGATGTCACCTAGACAGGAGACAAAACATCTAGGCGCAAATTCCCAGCTCGGCGAACAGAACCACAACAAGGACTATACCCTGACATAACCCAGTACTGTACTCACTAGGTGTGGAAAATAAAATTAACAAAACTAAATCACTATAGTGCTTACAAATGATCTTGTGAGCAGTGGGCTTTTGTCTCAGTGACAATGTGCTTCTCCCAGTTTATGTAGAGTGGACTGAATAGAATCTCATCAATCATGAATAATTTTAGCATTATTTGATCAAATACTACAACCAGGCTGCAGTAAATGAAGCAAATGCACAACACACCCTCCTCAAGATATGAGCCCTTAGGAAAAAAGGATTTGTTTCAACTGAGGTTGAACTCCCACCACTTTGAAAGTCAACTCTGTCCCATTAAACACAGGCAGCCAGCTGTCTTAACACAGAGAAATCCATCATTATCTTCGAGTCTGCAACTCAAGCAACTGGGCGCTGTGTACACACCTTCTAGGGCTTATTGGCTGCATGCAATGAAATACGCACCCCCTCTTCCTATACTTGCTTTAATTCGAAGCATTTAAATCTAGGTTGGCATTACAAAGGTCAAACTGTGATCAGATACCACCACAGTTTAACCAAATGCAGCTTTGTGGTTGCTTACCTGGCTAAGACCATCCCACAAGCTAGGGCTGTGGTCCACGTGGTTGGATCCAATTGAAAGGACCCCTAGGGCCCAGTGATAAATTAACCCCCACTGCTAGAGAATGGACTGAATGGTCTTCAGTTGGACAGGAGTGGTCCTACCTAGCTCACATATAGAATTGTTGAAAGTACAACTGTCTAGACACATTTAAATGATTTAAGCAATATTTAATCAAATCATAACCAGGTTCACATACAATCTTTGGTGAATTGATGCTATCTAATTTTTAATAAAACCCAGCCCAGGATTGGTGGACCCAAAGCCTTGACACTCTTGAGACTATGAGACAGACCCTTTTAAATTGGTTTGAATGAGCCTCCGTATAAGTTCTAAATTGTAACTGATCTCATACAATAAATTCATACTGCTGTGAAGAATCTGTTAGATTATGAGGTGGTCCTAGAGATTTGGAAGAATGGTGTGGAACTAGAATATAATGTTCACTGTGACTCCCCTGAAGTTAGGGTTTCTTAGTTTTGGTTTGCAAAGTACAGTAAATTGGTACGTACCCAAGAGCAACAAGAATTGGATTCCATTTCTCATGGACAAATATGTTCTCTGGAGCAATTTCAACTGCCATTGATCCAAGTTCTGAAGCCTTGAGATTATGCTTGCCAAGTACCACCCGATAGGTCCTGCTCTTGCTGAAAGAGACAAAAATCAGAAATTTCAATCTTTTGAACCGGCATTTCCCCAGTCAGTAGAGACATTGGATACAGCCATTGCCCTGTAATGTAGGACCCACCAATATCAAAATTATAGGAGAGAAGACCAGATCAGGCATGCAGTAAAGTTGTCTGCCATTCTGTTTATGATTTAAAGGCTTTTAGATTGGAGGTGAAAGGGGAAACTAGAGTTTTGAAGTTGTGGGAGAGAAAGATGTGGAGGTGCCGGTGGACTGGGGTGGATGAAGTTAACAACCACACAGCACCATGTTATAGTCCTACAGGTTTATTTGGAAGTGCAAGATCTCAGAATCTAGCTTCTTCGTCAGGTAGCTAGTCCGAAGGACTGAAAGCGCTCTGAAAGTTTGTACTTCCAAATAAACCTGTTGCACTATAACCTGATTTTGAGGGAGAGAATGAGTTAGTGTAGAAGATGGAATTACATAGCAAAGAAAAATACCATTTAGCTGGATCTTTAAGATAACAAATTGCCTAACTCCCTGACTCTTGTTCACTCCCTATAGGCCTGTCCAGTCCCCTTTTAGATGATTATTATTGCCTCCTCCTCTGTCCTCCTGATCCATAAGAATATTACCTCCTCTTCCTCATACCATCATCTGAGAGCAATAAGACATAGGAGATGAGTAGGCCATTCAGCCCGTTATGTCTACCCTACTATTCAATCAGATCGTGTTTGATCCACTTGCCTGCCTTTTCCTCATAATCTGTAATTCTCCAATTGATTTTTTTAAAATGCTTTTCTTAGCCTTGAATACAGTTAATGACATAATCTTGACAGTCCTCTTCAAAACAAATTGCACAGATTCACTACCCTCTGATAGATTTTTTAAAAACTCTCCTCATCTCTGAGTGAGTTAACTGGGTGACCCTTATTCTAATTTTCTGTTCTCTGGTTCAAGGCTCCCACAAGGGAAACAACCTCTCTTCATCTATCCTGTCAAGTCTCTAAAAATCCTACATCTTTCAATAAGGTCTCCTCTCATTCTTCTAAACTCCAAAGAGTTGAGGCCCAACCCACCCAACCAGTGATTTCCTCTTCATATCATCCTAACAATCTCTCTATCCAGAACCCTCCCTCCTGCCCCATCCCTGTAGCCATGTGTTCAGCTCCTCTCTCCCTATTTCTCCTTGTATCATCCTAACTACATGCCTTCCCACCTATTTTTCTGTCATCTGCTAACTTTGCTCTTGTACGTTTATTTCCCTCATCCAAGTTATTAATGTGTATTGTAAATGATTGTGGCCTCAGCACTGATCTCTTTGGTATTCCACTAATTACAGGTTGCCATCCTGAAAATGTTCCCTTTATCCAAACTCTCTGTCTTCTATCAGTTAGCCAATCCTCTATCTGTGCTAATATATTACCCACAAGACCATAGACTTTTACTAAATAGTCCTGGTCTCCCTGCTATAGAAAAGATTTTTGAGCTATACGGAGAGGCTGAATAGGCTGGGGCTATTTTCCCTGGTGCATCAGAAGTTGCGAGGAGACTGTGTAGAGGTTTATAAAATCATGAGGGGCATGGATAGACAAGATCCTTTTTCCCTGGGGAAGGGGAGTCCAAAGCAAGATGGCAGAGGTTTAGGGTAAAAGGAGAAAGATTTAAAAGGGATCTAAGGGGCAACTTTTTTAATGTAGAAAATGGTGTGTGTATGGAATGAGCTGCCGGAGGAAGTGGTGGAGGCTGGTATATTTACAAAATTTAAAAGGCATCTGGATAGGTATATGAAAAGGAAGGGGTTAGAGGGATATGGGCCAAATGCTGGTACATGGGACTAGATTTATTTAGAATATTTGGTTGGCATGGACGAATTGGACCAAAGAGTCTGTTTCCATGCTGTACATCTCTGTGACTCATTAAGTACAATGACAGAGTTTAAAAGTGACTTTCTAGATAATGTATGTAGGATGGTTGAATTATGTCATAGGAGAAAGAACAGAAAGAAGGTTGGAAGAGTGCTCAACAACAGCAGTGTGAAAGAAGCATCATAGCAAGTAAAGATGCAACTTCAAGCTGCAAGGGCGATCAGCTGCTAGATGAGAAGTGAGGTAGGTGTCAAGTTATAGTAGCCACTCACCTGATACAGTGGGCAGCAGTCATTACCCAGTTGCTTGCGATGAGGGACCCTCCACAAGTGTGAGCCCAATCATCATTTTTTAAGTACTGGAGCGAGACCTTGATGAATTTGAAATAAAAGTAACAGAATCAAGTTGCAGGGTTTGAAATAAAATATCTACCCCCACCCCTCACCTCCTGCAATGAATGTTGAGTCATCCAGTTACTCATGAATCCTGGGAGTTTTCAAGGCTAGGGGCATAGCTTGCCCCCTCATCCAATCTTCAACATGAGTTTATCTTCTGGGTTCAGATGAATTCAGATTACTGCTAGTGTTCACCACTACTGATGTAGTTGGAAATATTGATAATATTTTAATAGTTAGATTAGATTAGATTACTTACAGTGTGGAAACAGGCCCTTCGGCCCAACAAGTCCACACCGACCCGCCAAAGCGTAACCCACCCAGACCCATTCTCCTACATTTACCCCTTCACCTAACACTACAGGCAATTTAGCATGGCCAATTCACCTAACCTGCACATTTTTGGATTGTGGGAGGAAACTGGAGCACCCAGAGGAAACCCATGCAGACACGGGGAGAACGTCTGCATGGGTTTCGTGGGTGTTGTTGGTTGGTCAGTATTTATTACCCATCCCTTGAGAAGGTGGTGGTGAGCTGTCTTCTTGAACCGCTGCAGTCCACATGCTGTGCCTTGACCCTTTAGGGAGGGAGTTCCAGGATTTTGATCCAGCGACAGTGAAGAAACAGCAATATATTTCCAAGTCAGCATAGTGAGTGGCTTGGAGGTGACCTCGCAGGGGTGATTTTTTTCATGTATCCGCCACTCTTATTCTTCTAGATGGAAGTGGTCGTGAGTTTGGAAAGAGCTGTCTAAGGATCTTTGGTGAATTTCTACAGTGCATCTTGTAGGTAGTACACTTTGTTGCTACTGAGTGTCGGTGGTGGATGCTTGTGGATGTGGTACCAATCAAGTGGGCTGCTGTGTCCTAGATGTTGGAGCTGCACCAGTCCAAGAAAGTGGGGAGTGTACCATCACTTTCATCAGTGGAACATCCTCCTCATTTTGTTTCAGAATAAAACTGTACCCTACCATGTACTTTTCTCAATGTTTTTAATGACCATCTTTATGGAGAAAAATGAATGTATTAAGATGCTGTTAAAAGTTAATGAACTCATTAAGGAACTTGCAGACAATTGCTGCGCACTGCCTTAGAGAAATTGAACCAAGGAGATGTGCTAGAAATGGATGAGATATCTTCTCAGTCTCCTTCACCAATACCACTACCTACATTATGAAGTCTCTGATGACCAGCAGCTTAACTGGGTCAGGATCAACACAAGCAGGAGCTATGCAACAAGTAGAGCATTTCTGAAGTACTCACTCACTACCCTTCTACAAAGCTCGAGTCAGGACTGTGATGGACAGCTGCAGACACGAACACTCAAAAGGTTTGGTACCATTTAGCGCAGGGCAGGTCACTCAATTTGTAAACATTGGGCTCAATATCCTCATCCATGTATGCTTACACCCACATGAATTAGGGGTGGAAAAGCTCTGGTCCCAGAGCCTTCTCTGCCATTCTGTAAGATCAGGACTGATGTGTGTGTGTGTATGTTTTGAATTCCATGTTCTCACTTACCCACAATAACTTTAGATTTCTTTGCTGAGCAATAACCTACTTCTGCCTTATAAAAATTCAGTGACCCTGCCTCCACTGTTCTCTGAAACAAAGTTCCAAAGTTGCACAAGTCTGAAAGAAAAGAAAATCTTCCAATCTCTATCTTAAAAGGGTTGGCTTTTAATTTTTAACTCACAAGAGGAAATATCTCTTCCATGTCTACCTTGTCAGTGTTTCATAGCATTACATATTTCAATCAAGTCACCCCTCACGCTTCTAATCGCCATTAGAAACTAGCCCAATCTGTCCAACCATTTGTCATAAAACAATGCACTAATTCTAGGTATCAATCGAGAAAACCTCCTCTGAATTGCCTCCAATGCATTTACATCCTTCGCTAAATAAGGAGACCAAAACTGCACACAGAATATGGTTTCACCAATGACTGATGCATAGCATTCTTATATTAATGTCTAATTTCTCTTGTCATGAAGAATAGCATATAGCCTTCCTAATTACTTGGTGGATCTGGATGCTACTTTATCTTTGTGACAAGGGCGCTTAGATTCCTGTCTACCTCAGAGTTCTGCGGTTTCTTTCCATTTCAGTAATGCAGTGTTTTTTTTCTATTCTTCTTGACAATTGAACAATTTCATACGTTTCAATATTACATGCCATCTGCCAGATTTTTACCCACTCCCATTCACTCAACCTATTTCTGTATCGTCATTATGTCTTCACTAACATATTTCTCTACCTGGCCTTTTGCCAGCTATTAATTTAGCTACCTTGCCTTTGCTCCCCACATCTAAGTTTTTGATATACAGTAAATTGTAAAAAGCTGAGGCCCTAGCATAAACTCCACTCATCACATCCTGCCAACGTGATCAGGTCGGACAAGAATTTGTGATAGTGTAGTCCTCCACCACCTTTTCAGGGCATCTGTGGTTGGGCAACCAATTGCCCTGAGCAGCATCACTCCCATCCTGAGAACAAATAACCCTCACAAAAGGGAATCTTATCCTTCTAAGGGGATGAGTAACCCTTTGGAGCACTAAGTTAAAAATCACACAACACCAGGTTATAGTCCAACAGGTTTAATTGGAAGCACTAGCTATCGGAGCGCCACTCATGATTTTGGAGCGCTGTTCTTCTGATACGAGCATTGGCATGTAGCGACCAGGAGATGGCAGTGTTTCTCAATTATAGACTGTCTGCATTTATTTCAAAGTACTATCTGCAACAATTTGTACGTACACGGAGGTTTTAACAAACTAAAACACGCCAAAGGTCTGCAGTCAAACAAAGTCTCATATTATGCCACACAGTCACTTGGTTGTGTTTGATAGCATTTCTGAATATAAATTATAGAATCGTACAATACCAAACAAAAACACTTGGTTCATTAAGTTTGTACCTCCAGAAAATATACTATTACCTATGCTAGTCCCACTTTCCTGCGCTATGTCCACAGCCTTCAAAGTCACGACATTGCAAGTGCTCCTTTAAGTATCCTTTAAAGGTTGTGAGGTTTTCTACCTTAACTACCCTCCCAGGCTGTGCATTCCCACACTCTCTGGATGAACGTTTCCCTCAAATCCCCTCAAAACCTCCTACCTTTCACTCTTAAAAGTGCACAACCTTTATTCTTAATTCTTCAACAATAGGCTAGCAGCTGCTTTCTGTTTGCCTTCTAGTCTAAAGAATTAAAAGAAGGGTACAAAAAAGATCTGAAATAAAGAAACAGAGCTCAGGGTTGCCTACTGAGGTCAGGTGAAGGGGAAAGTCTGTGGGATTTTCCAGACTGCCCTCTATAATGTCCCAGAGTGAGAGTCTGGGTCGAAGCTCACTGAAATTTAGGAGAATGCGGGGAAACAGCAAGATGCAAAGTACCAAAGGGGCTTGAAAGGGTAGACAGTGAGAGTTTGTTTCCCCTGACTGGATTATAAGACACAGTCCCCTGATAATGGAACAATCGTTTAGGGATAAGGTGATCAGGAACATGTTCGCTCAAAGTGTTTGTAGAATTTAGGAATTTTCTATCCTAGAGAGTTGTGGCTGCTCTGTCGTTCAGGATAGTTAAGGCAGAGGTAAGATCAATTTCCCAAGAAATTGAGGGGCTGTACAAACTGGTGGAGAGCAGAGAGTTGAGGAAATCTGCCATGTATTGAAAGGGACAGCAGGCTTGAGGGGCTGAAAGGTCTATTCCAACTCCTCTTCCATTTTTCACCTTAGCAGAAAGAAAGGAGAATTGGTGGAAACAGCTACTTTGAAATATTCTGCCCAGGATTGCATGAATCTACAATGTGAGAATGTCATTTTGTACAAAAGTGTAAAATAGCTGTTTAAAAGTGGAGGTGGTTACTCTTGTAAAATTGTGACTGTTCCAGCATTACATATCTACTGTCCCCATGACACATACTGTCCCATTTAAGATGGTAAAATAGCCAAGTAGGACAAACCAATTGCATATCAATTCTATACCATTTACAAGATGCACAGCAGAAATTCACCAAGGCTCCTTCGACAGCGTTGTCCGTGATCACTAAGGAAAAGGTCAGCAGATACATGGGAAAACCTCTATCCAGAAGTTCCCCTCTGACCCCATGCCATCCTGACTAGCAAATACTTATTCTTACAATGTCACAGGGTCAAAGTCCTGGAGCTTTCAGCCAAACAGCATTGTTTGGTCTCCCTAAACAAAATGGACTGCAGCGATTCAAGAAGGCAGCTCATCACCATCTCCTCAAGGGCAGCTAGAAATGTGTAACAAATACTCGCCCAGCTTGCAACACCCACATCCCAGGAATGAATAAACAAAATTATAGCTGCTGCTGCTTCACAGCATATGTACTAGCCATTTGGGATACAAACAGGGCAGTTCAATAACTCCAGATTTCATTATAACTGCATTATATAGCCACCAAGTGGCATCATTTTATTGCTTGAACTGAAACCTTCCGTAAGAATAGTTAAGAAATGATCGAGACAGCTCTGCAAGGAATGTGGATCCTTCCAATTAAGCAGAATCTCTGCGACAGAAGTAAATGTGTTTTGTTTCTAAACGAGACAAATCTTCTGACCTTCAGTTGCATATCAGGTAGGTCACTTCCAAACTCAAAGAAGCATGAACAACAAACATTAGCAACGCTGGATAAGAAACGTCAGTGGTAGAACAATAAGGTAGCTGGAACTTCTTGTTCGTGTTCGAAGGGACAGGTTACAGAGTGGAAAAGCCTGAAATCCCACAAATGTGGATCGTTGTGTCTAAAAGTCAGCCAACTGGCTTGCTGAGACTGAATTAAAAACAAAAAACAAGAAAATTTACAGCACAGAAAAAGGCCCTTCAGCCCTCCAGGCCTGCACTGATCCAGATCCTCTATCTAAACCTGTCAGCTATTTCCTAAGGATCTGTATCCATCTGCTCCCTGCCCATTCATGTATCTGTCTAGATACATCTTAAATGACCCTATCGTTCCCAACTCCGCTGGCAAATCATTCTAGGCACCCACCACTCTCTGCATAAAGAACTTTCCACACGTACCTCCCCTAAACTTTTCCCCTCTCACCTTGAACTCATGGCCTCTAGTAGTTGAGTCCCCCACTCTGAGAAAACACTTCTTGCTGTCCACCCTATCCATACCTTTCATGAGGCCTCAGTCAGGTCCCCCCTCAACCTCCATCTTTCTAACCCTAATCTACTCAAACTCTCCTCATAGCTAGCACCCTCCATACCAGGCAACATCCTGGCGAACCTCCTCTGCACCCTCTCCAAAGCATCTGCATTCTTCTGATAATGTGGCGACCAGAACCGTATGCAGTATTCCAAATGTGGCTGAACCAAAGTCCCATACAATTGTAACATGACCTACCAACTCTTATACTCAATGCCCTGTCCAATGAAGGAAAGCATGCCGTATGCCGCCTTAACCACTCTACTCACCTTCGTTGCTACCTTGAGGGAACAATGGACCTGAACACTCAGAACTCTCTGTACATCAATTCTCCCCAGGACTTTTCCATTTACTGTATAGTTCGCTCTGGAATTGCATTTTCCAAAATGCATCACCTTGCATTTGTCCGGATTGAACTCCGTCTGCCATTTCTCTGCCCAACTCTCCAATCTATCTATATTCTGCCGCATTCTCTGACAGTCCCCTTCACTATCTGCTACTCCACCAATCTTAGTGTCATCTGCAAACGTGCTAATCAGACCGCCCATATTTTTCTCCAGATCATTTATGTATATCACACCACGGATCCCTGTGGAACACCACTGGTCACAGAACTCCATTTTGAAAAACTCCCTTCCATTACTGGTCTCTGTCTCCTGCTGCCCAGCCAGTTCTCTATCCATCTAGCTAGTACACCCTGGACTCCATGTGACTTCACTTTCTCCATCAGCCTACTATGGGAGCGTTACCAAATGCCTTACTGAAGTCCATGTATATGACATCTACAGCTCTTCAAGAAGTTGGTTGAATTCTGGATTATGGTAAAGGTTGTCTTACCTGCCATGGCCAGGCATGGGGTCGAGCATCCACACCACCCACGACCCTGGAGGTTACAGGTGAAACTGCGGGAGAACCGCATCCATAGGCTGCAAGCACAAACAGTACTTACCTTCAATTCACTTGGTATTTTCAAACCATTGCACTGCTCTTTTGGTGGACCGATACAGTCAGAGAATCAGACAAACCACAGTTGTTCAATTTATCCCCTCCACCTCCTCATTCCCTAATTGTTTCTTCTCTTGAGACTATATCTCACTTTCTTCACTGTTGCTAGGTGATAATGCTGGAATTCCCATACACTCCTACACCGCAGGAGGGCAAAAGGGCACAATCTCACCACTTTCTCATGGACAGTGGGTCATAATTGCTGGAATTCGGTGATTCTCACATCTTGTGAATAATGAAACAAAATCCCCCTCCTGTCGTGGATTGAACTCCCATCCCACTGACCAGCTGAACCAACCCCATTCCACAAAGGGCCTAGAAATTACAATTCAAATCAGCAGGAGTTTTGACACTCTCCACCAGGCCTACCCCCAGCCACTATCTCCTTGGTCTGAAATCCAAGTAGATCTGATATTTCCTAATCATCAGCAATGTTATGACAAACGTCTGGAGCAGGTGGGACTTGAACACAGGCCTCCCAGTCGAAGGGCAGGGACATTACCACTGCACACAAGAGGGCCCTTCTGCTGAGGTCATTTTAAAAAAAAACTTTAACCTATTCTTCTAATCAACCTGTTCAGAGATGTTATCACACAACACAGGAGCTTGATCCCAGGCCTCCTGGTCCCAGGCTGGGAAACCACCTCTGCACCACAAGTGGGCCCTTCCAAACAGGTTTTTTTTAACCAACTTGTTCAGTGATGTTATTACACACTGATGGAGCAGGTGGGACTTGAAACCAGGCCTCCAGCTCCAGTGGTAGGAACACTGCACTGCACCACAACAGAGCCCATCTAATCAGGTCGTAATTGACCTGCGAATCAGACTTAAGCGTGATACCTCTTCTTATTGAATAACTCACTGACACACCCTGGCTGGGTTTATACAAGGCGACTGGCCGCATGGGTGGGATGCTAGTTGGCTGGCAGTGCCCAGGAGACTGTTCCTCAGTACCATCAGCAGTGGGCAAAGAGGAAAGCAGTAAGACTACAGAACCCATGTTAGTTCTGTGAGGACAAGTGATACTCACCACCACCGGCCAGGAGCAGAGCTGCAATCACAAGTGAAATCATTTCTTTGCCTCTGCTGTTTGGTCCCTACTGCGGCAATATTTATAGAGACATGCTCGATCTTCTTATCTCGCTGCTTATTGATCAAGTGTCAAACTTGGCGCTGAGAATAAAGGGCACCAACACCCATATGAGGCGAGTACTTTGTCCCTGAGGTGTGAACAGGTGCTCAGATTTTCACTGGCGTTCATTTACAATGGTGGCCTTTTAACAGTGGAGGAAATGAGATGACAGGTCATGGCCTGCTTTTTCAGATAACAGCAAGGCTGAATAGATCAAAGTATGGATGAGGGAGGTCACTCAGTGCATCGAGAGGTGTTTTCGGTTTACAGCTCAGTGCCATTGTAGAGTGCCAGTGTGAGACTCCTGACTAGTGGGTTTGTCTACAGTATACAGCTCACAAATTCATTAGGGTCAGTTTTCTTTCTTGAAACTTTAATGAAACCTTCTAGGAGAAAGTGAGGACTGCAGGTGCTGGAGATCAGAGCTGAAAATGTGTTGCTGGAAGAAAATGTGTTCCTGCAGAAGGGCTCATGCCCGAAACGCCGATTCTCCTGCTCCTTAGATGCTGCCTGACCTGCTGCGCTTTTCCAGCAACACATTTTCAACTTTAATGAAACCCCCAATTGTAAAATGTTACTGTTGGCTTTACATATCATACACCAACAACAGCTTGCAATTATATTTTGCATCTGGTGTGGCAAGACATTCCCCAGCACAACATGAAACTGAGTACAGTATCGTAAGGGCTTAACTTCACACCAACCTATGATCCATAAACTAAGCAGCAGTTGGATGGAGACTGAAACAGAAGCCAAATGAATTTATTTTCTGCAACTAGCCTCATTTTGAGGTGGGAGGAGTGAAGATACCAGCTCTACTGTTAACCAGTGAAGGTGCCCCAAACCTCCTGTTGCCTACTTCTAGCCTAAACTCCACCTGATTGATTTATCCGAAGACTGTTCTGACGTTGCAACCAGTCTAACACGGACATCTGCAAACTAGTGACCAGCCTCTAGACAGTCATATTGAAGAGAGGCCCAAGACCACAGGTCAGTCTTAGACTTTTGGCACTGGGAGCCAACTGGATCAAATAGAATGGTTTCACGGATATTAATTCTTAAATGTGGGTAGGAAGAGTTGACAGGTTGTTTGACTTTGTGCAATGGGCACTGAAATAAATGACAATCTCACGAGCAGGAGTCCTGACTGATTTCCCTTTCCTTGTCCTAAGTCAATCATAGTTCCCCTATAAACGATCACTGGCTGAGATTGTCTTTTCAAAGCATTAGCTATGGATTGAACCAAGAAACTCATAAGGCTCAGTTTTGAAGGAGCTGGTTAAAAAATAATCTTTCGACTTCCTGAATGAAAAGTATCCTCATTGCTATGTCTAACACTTTTAGAGTTAATAATAAAGGCAGTTGAGAACGTTGAGGTGTTTGCTGCATGTTCCAATGTTTGCCACCTACAGCTGACAAAGTTATTCCATTCTTCAAGGCAAGATTCTGAAAACACAGAGATATTCCCTTCAAATCTTCCCATGCCCTTGACTCTGGGAAAGGCTGCATACACACTGTGTGAATTCATGCAGGTGATTGGATGGAACTGGATGCATATAAATGATTTGAACTGAGATTTTGTGGAAGCGTGTTAAGTTTGATGACCAATGTGGATCATTTCCCATACCTCGGAGCCTCTGCTTGGTATGAGTAGACATTGATGTTGGAATCCAACTCCTATAGGGTATCTACCTACCTATCTATCTATCTATCTATCTATCTATCTATCTATCTATCTATCTATCTATCTATCTATCTATCTATCTATCTATCTATCTATCTATCCATCTATCTATCTATCTATCAATGCTCCTGTGCGACCTTCAGACAACTGAGGAGCAGAGTATTTGAAGTCCAAGACCTCAAGACCTCATGGTCTACAGAGCAGACCTGGCCCCTGTATGGACCATGTACAGCAGACCTAGAGAGTTATCACCAACACCACCTACACAAGGTCCTGCAAATCCACCAGCAGGACAGGTGTACCAATGTGAGTGTCCCCTCCCAGGGCAATATCCCCAATATCAAGGCACTGGTAACACACAACCAGCTGCAATGGGCAGGTCATAGTGTCCATGTGCCCAACGCAAGACTCCATAGACAAGTGCTCTATTCTGAGCTCTGCATTGGGAGGGCAGGGGGAATGCTGCAAGGACGTCCTGAATGCCTCCCTAAATCATGCAACATCCCACCTTCAAGTAGGGGTTAACTGGACAAACTGAAGAAGCATTCATGGAGGTGCCAGCCACTTCGAGTGTCACTGAGTGGAGCAATTGGTGTCTGAGTAAAGTTAGCGGAACGAGTGCACAGAATTCAGAGTGTCCCCCTCACCTACCTCCCCAAACACAACCTGCCCCACCTCTGGCAGAGCCTGTGACTCTGAGTTTGGGCTAATCAGCCATCGCAAGCCATTCCCCAACATCCCCCCAGAGTGAAAGCAAGTCATCCTTGACCCTGAGAGACTGTCAAAGCAAAAGAAAGAGGTTGGAGGACTCCATTTTGAGTATTTACTGTTTGAAGAGTCATTGGCACTGATTATATTATATTAAAATTTAACCACTTTATTCCATTTATAATGAGCTCCAGAAATATAATGCAATAACCTCCATAAATACAATAACCTCCATATGTTGAGACTGCCCTTCTGTTACAACTCTGTCCTCCCTTCTCCTGGTTAGTGCACTCTCTCTCGGGCTTCTGTTTAGAAGTTTACTCAAATCTCCATTCTAAAATCATGAGCTAAACAATCATATCCATCTTAATTGAATCCAAATGTTGTTCCCACTTAAGGCTTAATCCAAGCTTGACATAAATCATACGGTGGCTCAGTGGTTAGCACTGCTGTCTCCCAGCACCAGGTGTCTGGGTTCAGTCCCACCCTCAGGTGATTGTCTGTATGAAGATTGCACATTCTCCCAGTGTCTGTGTGGGTTTCCTTTGGGTGGTCTGGTTTCTTCCCACACAACAAAGATGTGCACATTAGGTGGATTGGCCATGCTAAATTGCCCATCATGTTCAGAAATGTCCAAGTTAGGTGGATTATTTAAAAACCAGCCTTATACCACCCCCTTCAATTCTTGAGAAACTGATAAATGTCACACATCACTTAAAAAAAGTGTTTTTCTACTGTTCCTTCCAAAAGTGAATAACCTCACATTTGCCAACATGAATCCTAAGTAGGACAAACCAACCACGCTGATTCTGACAAAAATGCTGCCAATTGAACTAAAATGTCATTAATAAAGTGATATGGTGAATTTAAATTATCTTTTCTTTTAAAAGAACCAGCACAAGGTAGTGAAAGCCAGCAGGATTGTTCTAACTTGCATTATCAAAGGACATTCACATTTAATTTGCAATATTAGCAAATTATCTAACACTAACCCTAATCCTAATTCTATCTTTACTAGCCAAGACATAAATAGCTAGTGTAGTATAGAGGGTTAACCTCATTTCTGTTCTGCTTTAATTGGTCTCAGTTGATTGACAATATGCGTATGTCAGTTGGCCATAGCATTCAAGCCAAGCTGTTTATTCCCGGCCAATACCTAGTCTCCCTGATAAACAGTATATGTGGGTAGAATTCAGCAGTGGGCAAAGTCAGGAGTGAAAGCAAAGATCTCCAACACCTGGCATCACACAGTTGGGAGGAAACCTTATAGTCAGAAAGCATCCATTTAGTCAGGTATTAACAGCTTGAATTTTACTGGTCACCGGGTGACAATAAACAAGGCAAACGAGGGACTAGTCAAATAGCTAAGCGTTGTGTTATAATGATGTTGAGTTTTCATAATTAAGCCCTTTATTGAGGTTCATTAAGTGGAGCTGCTGTGTCATTCCCCACATGAAGAGGCTGACAAGTTCAAGGAGTTGTAAGAGTTTATTGTAATAGCATAGGACATTGGAACCAGAGGCTCAATGTCCAAAAGAAGGGGTCACAGGCAGGAAAGCCAGGACCCTTAGCCCACAAGTGCCTGCTACAATTATTTAGCCCTTCTGACCTCGGCCATGCAGAATTGTAAAATGTCCTCACCTCCGTCTGGGAACACCTCCATTTTGAAGTAGCCCCCAACGTCTCTGAACAGCATCTTTGGTCCAGCAGTGCTAGCCCTCTGATAGGGCCAAGAGCACGGCTGCTATCCTTAACTGGGCAGTGATCTGATGCCCAGGAAAACAGCCAAGTGTAGGTTTGAGTCCTCCGCATGGTTCCCTTGTCATGATTCCAAAGCTGATCATAAAATTGACACCAACGTTTCATATCCATGACCTATTGTCAGAAGTGGGAAAGTTCACATCCATGTAGTTTCTGCACCCAAAATCACAGGCTTTTCAAGGCTCAAATATCTTCATTTGATGGAAGATTAGTCCCATCTCTATTAAGGGTCATACATGAGTCATTCATCCTGATGCACAAACCACCCACCAGTCCTGACACCGTTTATACAACTTCGATACAAAGTAGCTCCTAGTTTGTTCTAATGTGTGATAAAATTATGGTGGGAATTTGGGCCAAGGTTGAGAAACTTTCAGGAGATTAATCCCACAGCACACTGACTCTACACCAGTTGTAAACTCTTAACTATTTCTGAATCATTGCACTGGAAACTTTGCACAGGTTTCTTAAACCTCTTTAAGTGTTAATCTACCCACATTTACAGTTTATTTGGAATTAGATAAATGGATTACACATTTAAAGTTTACGTGCAAATTGCTGGCATTAAGTATTACAACTCCAGGAACTGGTAGCACTGCATATGGTTATCAGATTGGACAGCTTTCTCTGGGTCGAAGCCTGGCTAGGAGCCAGTGATACGTCTCTGGCTGGCCTGCTGCTTGTGGCTTCTAATGATACTGGACTCAATCCAGCATCTGTCTTAAAAGTGACTTGCATTTAGATAGTGCCCTTCATGACTTCAGGACATTAGAAACCACCCCCTACATCCCTTTTGAAATGTAGTCATGCTGGCAATCACACAGTGGTTTATTTTTATTCAGTTGTTCAAATGTTCTCGTCCTGTATTGAAAAGTTCAGTAAGTCACGTGAGGCTGACATATGTGACCATGTCACTTAGAGTCATGGAGATGTACAGCACGGAAATAGACCCTTCGGTCCAACTCATCCATGAAAACCAGATATCCGAAATTAATCTAGTCCCATTTGCCAGCACTTGGGCCATATCCCTTTAAACCCGTCCTATTCATATACCCATCCAGGTGCCTTTTAAATGTTGTAATTGTACCAGCCTCCACCACTTCCTCTGGCAGCTCATTCCATACACGCACCAGCTTATTTTGTGTGAAAACATTGCCCCTTATGTCTCTTTTATATCTTTCCCCTCTCACCATAAACATATGCCCTCTAGTTCTGGACTCCCCCACCCTAGGGAAAAGACCTTGTTTATTTACCTTGATTTCATAAACCCCTATAAGGTCACCCCTCAGCCTCTGATGCTCCAGGGAACACAGCCCCAGCCTATTCAGCCTCTCCCTGTAGCTCAAACCCTCCAACCCTGGCAACACCCTTGTAAATCTTTTCTGAACCCTTTCAAGTTTCACAACATCCTTTCAATAGAAGGCAGACCAGATAGGCATACAATATTCCAAAAGTGGCCTAACCAATGTCCTGTACAGTCACAACATGACCTCCCAACTCCTATACTCAATGCACTGATCACTCAAGTTTGTTTGATGATAAACAGGGATTAAGATAAAGCTGTGAAACTGCCAAAGCCGTACATTTAAAATAAATATTCTAACAGATGTCATGCAAAACAAAATGGAGAATGTTCAGTTTGGTTAATCTTTAATTTGAACACTTGAGAAAACTTACAGCTGGCATCTTTCCTCAGTCAAAGGCTCATGGTGCTGAGAGATATGGTCCTGTGAACACTGGCTGTGCCCTGAAAACCTCATCCAAGTATTCTTTATGCTTGACCTTCTAATGTGCTTTTTTTTGTCAACAAGGGTGAATGGGTTTTCGATGGGGGCCCTTGCTTTTCCTGATGTACTCCAATGATCAAGATCTTCGTGTGGAGAGGACAATTTCAAAGATATGAAACTTGCACGCATTGAAAACTTTGAGGACAGTACTGTAGAACATTTAAAAGACACAGACAAGTTGGTGGAGCGAGTAGATAGGTATCAGATTAACGCCAAGACAGAGACATGTGTGAAATGGTGTAACTTGGTAGGAAAAGCATGAACAGCCAATACAAAATAAGGGGTTCAATACTAAAGCCCATTTAAGAGCAGAGGGTGTATATGTGCACAGATCATTGAAGGTGGCAGGAAAGGTAGACAGCAGTTACTAAATTATAAACTACCTTGAGCTTTTATTTCCAAATGCATGGAGTACAAGAGTAAGCAGATTTGCTTGTGAAACATTTTGCATTTCTTACAACCCAGCAGTGACTGTCAAACAAGACATTAAACTCAGGCCCTATTTTATGTTGGATGTGACATTTCCAGGATGCTTTATTTGAGGAAAAGCAGGAAATTTTCCAACCAGCTTAATGAAAGATTATTTCTGAACAAACATGGCCAAGTGGTGATTCATCTCATTTTTCATTGACAGTGAGTATACTTAAAAGTAATTCATTATCTATAAAGCATATTGCAACAGCATATAGACAGATGTATTCTGTACATAAACATGTTCCTCTTGTTTTGTTTTTAAATTCCAAGCAGTTTCAATTTTTGAATGCGGCTGTAGAGAATCTCAATTAAAAATGCCTGAGTCCTAATTTGAACTGAGTTCCAAGCAAATTGGGTTTCTTTGTGTTCACATGGACACAATATCTCAGTGGTTATATTCCTGGATTGAAATGCAAAAAGTCTGAGTTTAAAATGCGTCATGAGAGTTTGAGAATTTGAATTTAACTTTAATTTGAATAAACCTCTAAATAATAAGCTGGTGGAAGTAATCCTGAAGCAACCACATTGTTATAAAAAAATCCAATTAAAATCTGCCATCATTAACTGATTAATCCATTTTTGACTCTAGCCCCTTATAATAACTCAGGAAGCCCAACTAGGAAGGGATATTTATTGTTGAACACCACAATACAGCCATTACCCGTGACATATACAGAATAGTCCCAGCCTGGGACAGACAATTTTGCTTCACTTCTCTTTCCCTTTTTTACATATATCCAGAAGTGTTCTTACACACAATCAAACAGCTTTCCACCTCCAAAACACCATGACTTTTCTTTTGGTTGTTTTAACTATGAACTACCACCAGTAAAGCATCCAATTAGATAATTACAAGCAAAGCTTACTAAGATTAAATTAGATTAGATTCCCTACAGTGTGGAAACAGGCCCTTCAGCCCAACAAGTCCACACCGACCCTCCATAGAGTAACCCACTCAGACTTATTTCCCTCTGACTAATGCACCTAACACTATGGGCAATTTAGCATAGCCAATTCACCTGACCTATATATTTTTGGATTGTGGGAGGAAACCAATGCAGACACAGGGAAAATGTGCAAACTCAACACAGACAGTTGTCCGAGGCTGGAATTGAACCCAGGTCCCTGGCGCTGTGAGCAGGTAGGACTGGAGCCTGGGCCTCTGGTCCAGAAATAGGAACACTACCACAAGAGCCCCAGTTCCGCTTTTTTCATATTTTTAAAGATATAAACAAGAACGCCTCAAGAAGACAGGACCCAGAAGGTGACCTCAGCCATTGTGGGAATTAAACCGATGCTGGTGGTTCTACAGTGCATTATAAACTAGCTGTCCGGTCAACTGAGCTAACTGACTCCCCGTTCTGCTTTTATGTTTGGAATTCCATCTCTTCAGACATGGTATGATACACATCTGGGGCAGGTGGCACTTGAACCCACTTCTCCCGGTTCGGAGGCAAGGAGATTAATTGAATGATTTCACATGGGTCTTATTGGATTATCACAGACCCATATCATTGTACATTAATTGCTCTGAAGTCGTCTAGCAAGACTCTGTTGATTGCAGATGGGCCATTAAATCCATACAATCCATAGAATCCCTACAATGTGGAAACAGATCAAATGCTCTCCCAGTCCACTCAGTTTATAAGGCCGCTTCAATAATATTTCTGGATTGATGCTAAAGCTGAGAGTGTTGTCCCACATTCTAGTAATGCAATAATCTAACATTGTGCTCCAGCTGAGCCAGTTCTTGTGGCATCAAGTGAACAGAGATCTCCATCCCACCAGTTTCTGATGGGAATGCCACCCCTGTGTGAAATCTAGCCTGTGGTGTTTTAAACTTTGGCAACTAAAAGTCACCAGCACAGCAAGCTTTCACTTAACGTCTAGCTGTTGCTTAGTACTTCCCAATCTAATCAAGTAATATGCAAGGTTATATGAGCTAGCTTGATGTTAAAGGGGTCTTCTTATACATGGCAAAGGGGCGCTCAAAATAATGGAAGTTTATTTACTGCTGTCAGACAGTTTAAAACATCTCACTTTGCTTTAAGGAGGCCATAAATATAAAAATGGACAGTAAGAGTTTCTATAAGTATTTTTAAAACAGAAGAGTTGACGAAATGAGTGTTGATCCAATAAAAAATGAGTCCGGAGAATTTATAATAGAAACTAAACAGATGGCAGGTGAATTGAACAGGTATTTTGCAGCAGTCTCCCCTAAACAGGACTCAAGTAACATCTCAGGAGCAGCTGTAAGTGAGGAAATGGAATGGAGGAAGAATCTTACAATAAATTATAATCGTCAGCAAAATGGTACTGAGTAATTGTTGGAGCTGTCAGCTGACAAGTGCTTGGTCTGATGGACTTCATTCTTGATATGAACATATAGCTAGTAAGATTTTTGATGTATTGGTTTTAATTTTCAAAACTTCTGAGAAAGTCCTAGTATATTGGAAGACAGCACATCTTATGCACTTTGCATGGGATGATCTGTCTACATAGCACACAAAACAAAACTTTTGACTGTATCTAGGTACATGTCACAACAATAAATAAAAAAAAAATCAAAGAATGAGGCAGAGCAGGAAACTACAGGCCAGCTAGCTTAATATCTGCCATAAAGGAAATGTTAGAACTTATTACTAAAAAAGTTATAGTAGGGCAAGGTAATCAGGCAGAGTCAACATGGTTTTGTGAAAGGTAAATCAGGCTCCTCTGGAGCTCTTTGAGGAAATAACATGTGTCATAGATAAGGAGACACTGATGGGTGTTCTGTCCTTAGATTTTCAGAAGGCATTTCATAGATCACAGAACATAGAATAATCCAGGAACAGGCCCTTCAGCCCACAATGTTGTGCCAAACATGTGCCTGCCCTTGGTCCATATCCCTCCATTCCTTGCATATTCATGTGCTTATCTAAAAGTCTCTTAAATGCCCCTGTCATATCTGCCTCTACCACCGCCCCTGGCAGCGTGTTCCAGACTCTGTGTAAAAGTCTTGCCCCTTACATCTCCTTTGAACGTGCTCCCTCTCAACTTAATGCGTGCCCCCTAGTATTAAACATTTCAGCTCTGGCAAAAATATTCAGACTGTCAACCCTATCTATGCATCTATCTATCTATCTATCTATTTACAGACTTCTTTCAAGTCTCCACTCAGCCTCCACTGCTCCAGAGAAAACAGCCCAAGTTTCTCTAACCTCTCCTCATACCCTCTAATCCAGGGAGCATCCTGGTAAACCTGTTCTGCACCCTCTCCAAATCCTTCCTGTAATGTGGCAACTGGAACCAAACATAATATTCTAAGTGGATAAAATGAAAAATTCACACATCAAAGGCTATTGTGGCAAATAAAAGTTCTTGGTATGAGGAGAGAGCAATGTGTTGTCATGGACTGATGATTGTCTGGCCAACAAAAGGCGGAGAATAGACCCAAATGGGTCCTTTTTTGGGTTTTGCAGGATGTAAAGAGTAATGTGTACAAGTATCAGTGTTGGGATCTCAAGTTTCTTCTTAGTTTTCTAAATTCCAGTGGATACAAGCCTAGCCTATCCAATCTTCCCTCATAGGACAACCTGTCCATTCCAGGTTTCAGTCCAGTACAACCTATGTGAACTGCTTCCAAACACATTTCCATTTTTTCTTAAAGTCCAAAATTATACAAAGTACTCCAGATGTGGTCTTACAAACTGTGCAAGTGAAATATGATCTCTCTGCTTTTGTATTCAATGCCTCTTGTCATAAAGGATGACATTCTATTGCCTTTCCTATTTGTTTGCTGTACCTGTATGCTAATCTTCTTACAATTTATGCACCAGATCATCCATATCCCTCTGCATCTCAGAGCTCTGCAATCTCTTACAACTTAGATAGCATGCTTTTTCTTATTCTTTTACCAAAGTGGGCAATTTCGCATTTGTCCACATTATCCGTCATTTACAATATCTTTGCTCACTTATTTAACCTGTCTGTACCTTTTTATATCCTCCTTATGTCCTCTTCATCAATTAATTTCCTGCCTCAGCTTGTGTCACCAGTAAATTTGGTAACCATATAATCTGTCCTTTCATCCTGGTCCCTTAGTAAGAACCAGTTCCTGATTTAAAATGTCTCTGATTTCTTCCACAATAAAAAAAATGCTGAATCTTACTGGACCACATTTCTTGGCTGTTGGAAACCCTTCCACTTAGCATTTTTTACCCACACGCTGACAGTGAGTGTTCAGCAGTCATTCAAGTGCATGCGATGTGTATCACAGTCTGATTGACCATCGTCTGACACATCTCCCCTTTTCTGATCAAAAGCAGAAGGACTGTTGAGTTCTCTTCTCCTATAGAGTTATATAGACAACTCAGTAGGAGCCAGGAATCTTAAATCAATTCTTCATTGCCTCTGCCATCTGACTCATCAGGGAGATAAGTCTCCTCTTTATGATCACTACAGACTGTTAATGGGATAGGAATGGAATTAGCACAGCCTTTACTTTCTCTTTCTCTTCCTGTTCCTTTTGATGGTTTCTTCCTTTTCCCTTCTTCTCCATGTCTCCATCATCATGCTAGCTAACTGAAAAGCAAAACAGAATGAGAGGAGTAGCCTATACCTGTTAACATGTTCTTGCCACCTTTTTTTCTGGGTCTATTTCTGTGTTTTTTCTCCTCCTCCTCCCAAACCACCACCCTGTCTTTCTGTCTCACTGTAACCTCCAGGGTATCTCTCTCTCTCTCTCTCTCCAACTTTCCAATTCATCCAGGTGTCTGTCCCTTGCTCTCTTTCTCTCATTCATGCCAAATTACCTTAGTTTCCTTCCTTGACCTGTACAAAGTTATGTTTCCTTCAACACTATGGGAATTCTATGATTGTACCAATGGTGAAGTTTGTTTAAGATAAAGAAGAAAAATTGCAGAATCAATAAATACTTTACAAGGACACACGCTCCTATTGAATGCTGTTCCTTCCCACAATTAGGGGTAACGTTTAGTCACGTGGTGAGGAAACAATTCCTCTCCAGGTATAAATAAAGTCACAGAATTTGTTCAGATGCCCCGCTCCTTTACAAACATGATACATTTTGCTTTGGCTGCTCTATTCGTTGCAACCGGTGAGTTCCAATTTTGGTACTAAATTTCTTCTTAAGGATTGTAAGAGATTTGTTGTTAAGATCCCTTTCAAAGCAATAAGGAGCAGAGAGCTCTCCAGTGCTACCTCATTGTCAACTGTAACCACTTGGAAGCAGGATGAACTGCCAATGTCTAAGCTTTAACCAGTAGGCCAAGGGGTTAAAAAATTAAACTTGCCTAGGATTCATCACAAATTAATAATGAAAAAGGAAACTCTTTTTAAGATAGCTTTGTGGATGGACGGACTTCCTGAATGAATAGTGTGTGCAGTTGAATCCCTACAGTGTCAAAGCAGGCCTTTCAGCCCATCAGGTCCACACTAACCCTCTGAAGAGCGCCCTACCCAGACCCACCCCCCTACATTTCCCATGGCTAACCCACATATCCTGCACATCCCTGGGCACTATAGGGCAATTTAGTGTGACCGATCCTTGGACTGTGGAAGGAACCCCACACAGACATGGAGAGAACATGCAAACTCCACATAGACAGTCACCCAAGGGTAGAATCGAACCCAGGTTCCTGGCGCTGTGAGGCAGCAATGCTAACCACTGAGCCACTGTGCTGCCCCATACGTTTCCTTCCAGGTTTGTGCAAAATTAGCTGTGGATTGTTAGAGATGCTGCATAAACTCAGAATCTCTGAAAAAGAGGGGTTAAGAAATAGTGATAAAATCCAAAACACAAAACAGTTGAGGCTGACACAATGTTTTGTTTTTCAGTCTCTGGTTGTGGTACCCCCACCCACCAGCCTGTATTGTCCAGAGTGGTCGGTGGTGAAGCTGCAAGACCCCATAGCTGGCCATGGCAAGTACGTAAACTCTTAAACCAAAGTATTCTTATATTCAAATGCTTACTGTAACAGGTAATACATATCCACAGTTTAATTGTGGAGCCCTCCTGGCATTTTGCTTGCTAAATGTACCTTACTTTCTGGAATTGCATCATAAAGACCAACACATTCCAGTTAGGAGTTGGCTCAACTCAGCCAGGCTTGTCAACATGAAAGGAGGATTGGGAATTATAAAATGGATTGCCAATTCCTCATGGTTAGTGATCACTATTGGAAGAGTTCACATATTACTTTTAGGTAAGGAGACCATTGGGCTCACCCAGAACATGCAACCTTCATTCAAACAGTTTACAACCCTGAGTCTTGGAATAAAACGTTGTCATAGGACAGTGGCAACTGCCCGTCAAATGTTCAGCAAATATGAAGGAATGAGGAATTATTACTATTGCATTCTTTTTTAAAAAATTGTCCATTCATGGGATTTGGGCATCATTGGCTTGGCCAGTTCCTCCTACCCATCACTCTTTGCTCTTGAGGAGGCAGTGATGAGCTGCCTTGTTGAACCGCTGCAGTCCGTATTGTGTAGGTACCACATGTTATGGAGCTGTTAGGGAGAAGTTCCAGTGTCTTGGAGGTGTTCCCATGTATCTTCTGCCCTTATCCTTTTATATGGTAGAGGTCAGGAATTTGGAAGGTGCTATCAAAGAACTGTAGTAGGCTGTTGTGGTTCCTAACTCCTGACTTGTTTTTATTCGCCATAGTATTTATTTGGCAGATCCAGATCATTCTCTGGTCAACTGGAACCCCCAGGACATTGATAGTGGATAATTCAGCAATAGAAATATATTTGAACTTTGTTTTGACTGAGGCTGCAGGAGTGCATTGTTACACAAAATAAAACATTTTCCAGTTGCCAAGGTGACCAATTAAATACCTTTACTATATCAGGTTTAAAAAAGATCAATCAGGTTTCCTAACAAACAAAGCCTATTAAATAAAATGCAACACTTAGTTGGCATAAACAGTAAATGGTATAGAATTTAAAATGCTTATTTCTTTCTGAATATGATTAGATTAGATTAGATTGTCTACAGTGCGGAAACAGACCCTTCGACCCAACAAGTCCACACCGACCCTCCGAAAAGCAACCCACCCAGACCCATTCCCCTATATTTACCCCTAACTAATGCACCTAACACTACGGGCAATTTAGCATGGCCAATTCACCTAACCTGCACATCTTTGGACTGTGGGAGGAAACTGGAGCACCCAGAGGAAACCCACGCAGACACGGGGAGAATGTGCAAACTCCACACAAACAGTTGCCCGAAGCTGGAATTGAACCCAGGTCCCTAGCACTGCGAAGCAGCAGTGCTAACCACTGAGCCACTATCTCCCAAAAACACTCACAGACTGGCACAAATGCACAATTTTCAGGCAAAGTGGAAAATAACCGATTTCTCTGCAGCAATAAGCTTTCTGAAAACAAAAAAAACACTTTCTCTATTGGTTTATTCTTGAAAGATAACATGTAGGATATTCCAAAGTCTTTTGTTCTGATGTCCTGGCACGTGTGGTCAAGGGATTGGAGGGTTTTAATTATAGGGAGAGGCTGAATAGGCTGGAGTTATTTTCCCTCAAGGGTCAGAGGCTGAGGGTGACCTTACAGATGTTTATAAAATCATGAGGGGCACAGATTGGATCTTTTTTCCCAGAGTCGGGGAATCCAAAACTAGAGAATGTAGGTTTAAGGTGAGAAGACAAAGATTTAAAAGGGACCTGAGGGGCAACTTTTTTATCTAAAGGGTGGTCCATGTATGAAACAAGCTGCCAGAGGAGCTGGTGGAGGCTGGTGCAATTACAATGTTTGAAAGGCATCTGACAGGTACATGATTAGGAAGCGTTTGGAGGAATCTGGGCCAAATGCTGGCAAATATGCCTAGATCAGTTTAGGATATATGGTCAGCACAGACTAAAGGGTCTGTTTCTGTGCTGTATAATTCTATGATTCCAATTCACTAATCATACACAATTGCCTCTGAAGTTTTGCAACAACAGCCTACTCAGGAAATACAATCTTGAGAAATTCTTTCTATCACTGTTTCAAAAGAACAAATAGGTTTTGTCTTGCACTGATGTCAAGGGGTTTCTTTCCAGAAATGGGAGGGATTACTGAACAGCTTGTTCTTAGCATTGCTTTCCTCCAAATCAGTTGGTTATCAGCAAACATATTTCCAATTCAACCAGATCAAACAGCTGTTTCTACACGTCAAAGTCCAGTCCCAGCAAGTTCTACAAGCAAGCAGTTATCAACAGTCACGTGATTTATAGGAAATCGTGTTAACAAGGACTTCAATGTCCTCAGTGAATTATGATCTCTGTTTAAGGGATAACTCCAGGCACGACCATAAAACATGAAATAAATTCCTTTTTCCTCAATCCTTTAAAACCTAACTCCTCCAGCACTATTAACATATTTTAACAATGGCAAGGGGCAATAGTTACATTTTCTCCTGTTGGAAATGGTCAGTATCTGGCAGCTACATGTCTTAAATGACACTTGCCATTTATCAGCCCGGCCTGGGTAGTCTTCTGGCCTTGAACAAAAACAGAATTTCTGGAGAAACTCAGCAGGTCTGACAGCATCTGTGAAGAGAGAAAGGAGAGTTAACATTTCAAGTTCAATCTTCAGAAGAAGGGAAGTTCTGAAGAAGGGTCACTGGACTTCAAATGTTAACTCTGCTTTCTCTCTTCACAGATGCTGCCAGACCTGCTGAGTTTCTCCATAAATTCTGTTTTATTTTCAGATCTTTAGCATTGCAGTTCTTTGTTTTATTTTATTGTTCAAGTCTTCCTGGATTATTTTCTATTACCTAATTTTTTTCCAACACAGCATTTGACTTGGAGCTATATGATGCATAATTGATATTAACATATGTCTGACCATGTTACAATGAGAAAGATCTCATTCAAGTGAGTCTGATCAGTCATGTGGCTCAATTCCAAAGTCTATCTGATACCACATCAATGAAACGGCATAGAAGTTTTATGTTCAAAGTGACATATAAATGGGAGTAGTTATTGTTATTTTGAGTGTTGGTTGAGAACATATGTCGTGAGACTGATACATTAACAGTGTACCATCATCTGTGAACCATCAAAATATTTTTACCCATGATGCTGAGCCACTTGAGGCAATGGATGAGTGACAGATAGAACATAAGCAGTAACATTTTTGGATGATCTCAAATTTACCAAACTTAAAGAGTATACCACTGCTAAAATATTTTTTTTTAAAGGGAAATATTTGAATTTCTTGCAGGTTTCTCTCCAAGTTGCTGAGGGAGATAGCTGGCTCCACACTTGTGGGGGATCTTTAATTGATCAGCGATGGGTTATGACAGCTGCACATTGTATTAAGTAAGTTACCGGTTTACTTAAAAATGAGTACAGGTACGTTTTAAAATGATTTCATCTTTTGGTAAAGTGAGTGCTATTTAAAGTGAGGGATAGGATTGTCACAAGATTTCCCCATTTCTGCAATGGCAGGTACTCCCAAGTCAGCTGTAGGATATACAAAATAAAGCTCTCCTCTGCCTAATCTAAAAATATAACCCAATTACACAGCCAGTCAGGCAGCATCCGATGAGGGGAATCGATGTTTCGAGCATAATCCCTTCAACAGGGCTTCGTGATGAATGCTCAAAGCGTTAATTCTTCTGCTCCTTGGATACTGCCTGACCGGGCTGTGCTTTTCCAGCACCACACTCTTCGACTCTGATCTCCACCATCTGCAGTCCTCACTTTCTTTTAATATATAACGAGCGTCCAGAGACAGTATATTCGTGTTAAGGTGGAAAGAAAGGCTGGTAGGTGTAAGGAATGCTGGATGACGAAAGAAATTGAGGGTTTGGTTGAGAAAAAGAAGGAAGCATATGACAGGTGTAGATAAGATAGATCGAATGATTCCTTAGAAGACTACAAAGGCAATAGGAGTGTACTTAAGAGAGAAATCAGGAGGGCAAAAAGGGGACATGAAATATCTTTGGCAAATACAGTTAAGGAGAATCCAAAGGTTTTTTACAAATATGTTAATGACAAAAGGGTAACTAGGGAGAGAATAGGGCCCCTCAAGGATCAGCAAGGCAGCCTATGTGTGGAGCCGCAGGAGGTGGGGGAGATATTAAACGAGTATTTTGCATCAATGTTTACTGTGGAAAAGGACATGGAAGATATAGAATGCAGGGAAATAGATGGTGACATCTTGTAAAATGTCCATATTACAGAGGAGGAAGTGCTGGATGTCTTGAAACATGTAAGAGTGGATAAATCCCTAGGACCTGATCAGGTGTACCCTAGAACTCTGTGGGAAGCTAGAGAAGTGATTGCTGGGCCTCTTGCTGAGATATTTGTATCATCGATATTCACAAGTGAGGTGCCAGAAAACTGGAGGTTGGCTAACGTGGTGCCACTGTTTAAGAAGGGTGGTAAGGACAAGCCAGGGAACTATAGACCGGTGAGCCTGACCTCGGTGGTGGGCAAGTTATTGTAGGGAATCCTGAGGGACAGGATGTACATGTATTTGGAAAGGCAAGGACTGATTAGGGATAGTCAACATGGCTTTGTGCGTGGGAAATCATGTCTCACAAACTTGATTGAGTTTCTTGAAGAGGTAACAAAAAGGATTGATGAGGGCCGAGCAGTGGACGTGATCTATATGAACTTCAGTAAGACGTTCGACAAGATTCCCCATGGGAGACTGGTTAGCAAGGTTAGATTTCACAGAATACAGAGAGAACTAGCCATTTGGATCCAGAACTGGCTTAAAGGTAGAAGGCAGAGGGTGGTGGTGGAGGGTTGTTTTTCAGACTGGAGGCCTGTGACCAGTGGTGTGCCACAAGGATCGGTGCTGGGGCCACTACTTTTTGTCACTTACATAAATGATTTGGATGCGAACTTAAGAGGTATAGTTAGTAAGTTTGCAGATGACAACAAAATTGGAGGTGTAGTGGACAGCAAAGAAGGTTACCTCAAATTATATCGGAATCTCGCCCAGATTGGCCAATGGGCTGAGAAGTGGCAGATGGTGTTTAATTCATATAAATGCGAGGTGCTGCATTTTGGGAAAGCAAATCTTAGCAGGACCTATACACTTAATGGTCAGGTCCTAGGGAGTGTTGCTGAACAAAGAGATCTTGGAGTGCAGGTTCATAGATCCTTGAAAGTGGAGTCGCATGTAGATAGGATGGTGAAGAAGGCATTTGGTATGCTTTCCTTTATTGGTCAGAGTATTGAGTACAGGAGTTGTGAGGCCATATTGCGGCCATATAGGACGTTGGTTAGGCCACTTTTGTAATATGGTGTGCAATTCTCGTCTCCTTCTTATCGGAAGGATGTTGTGAAACCTGAAAGGATTAAGAAAAGATTTACAAGAATGTTGCAGGAGTTGAAGGAGTTGAGCTATAGGGAGAGGTTGAATAGGCTGGGGCTGTTTTCCCTGGTGCATCGGAGGCTGAGGGGTGACCTTATAGAGACTTAAAAATCATGAGGGACATGGATAAGGTAAATAGACACAGTCTTTTCCCTGGGGTGGGAGAATCCAGAACTAGAGGGCATAGGTTTAGGGTGAGAGCGGAAAGATATAAAAGACACCTAAGGGGCAACTTTTTCACACAAAGGTGGTACATGTATGGAACAAGTTGCCAGAGGAATTGGTGGAGGCTAGTACAATTGCAACATTAAAAGGCATCTGGATGGGTAAATGAATAGTAAGGGTTTAGAGGGATATGGGCCGGGTGCTGGCAGGTGGGACTAGATTGGATTAGGATAGCTGGTTGCATGGATGAGTTGGACCGAAGGATCTGTTTCCATGCTGTTCACCTCTGTGACTCTAAGACCCAATTGAACTGTTGACCTCTTCTATTTTTGAAGCCACACTGCCTGGGCAAGACCTCAAGCTCATCGGTCATTTAACAACTGTTTTGGAAGGACAAAATTTGCTCCACAGCAGCGCTGTCATTAGAATTAGGTTTAGGTTTTATTGTCACTTGTACTCAAATACAACTATATAGTGAAAAGTGTCCAACATTGCCACTCACAGCACCATCTTCAGTATAAGGAACCTAGGTACAAAATCTTAGATTAAAAAATGGAAAAAATAAAGAAATAAGTTAGAGGCTCAACATTACAGTTCTGGTCAGTATAAATTAGTCATTAAGAAATGAAATTTAAAGTTACCAATTACAATCCTTCATTAGCCGTAGGCCTGCAGTCGCTCCACGGTGGGCTTTTCCCATGAGGACTCATAGAATCCCCTATAGTGTGGCAACAGGCCCTTCAGCCCAACAAGTCCACATCAACCCTCTGAAGAGTAACCCACCCAGACTCATTCCCTTACTCCATATTTCTCCCTAACCTGAACACTATGGGAAATTTAGCATGGCCAATTCACCTAACCCGCACACCTTTGAATTCTGGGAGGAAACCGGAGCACCCTGAGGAAACCCATGCAGACACAGGGAGAATGTGCAAACTCCACACAGACAAATCGCCCGAGGCTAGAATCAAACCTGGGTCCCTGGCGCTGTGAGGCAGCAGTGCTAACCTCTTAGCCACTGAGCCACCACAATCTTGCCCCCACATTGGGCTCAATCTCTCTTAATTCCTAAGCCTCTGCACTACCATCTTCTCACTGACCGCCATCCAGGCTCAATCTTGTCACAAATCTTGGTCAACAATCCCAGATCCACTCCATTGACCCACACATAGTTCCCACTGTTAGCTTCAGTCAAGAACCCAGTTCCCATCTCTTTTCAACGTTAATTCCCAATTCCAGGTTCTGGGGCAGCTTTCAGTTCATCAACCTGACGTGAACTCTTTAGCTCCTTACTAAAGAAATGACATACTTGCCCTAGAAAGAGCGCGATGAGGGTTCACTAGACTGACACCTGGAATGAGGGGTTTGGGCTAGGTGAGAGATTGAATAAATTAGATTCACATTCCCCAAAGTTTAGAAGAGTGAAATATGATCTAATTAAAATGGATAAAATTATTGAAGGGTTTGACATGATAGAGATTGAATAAGTGATTCCACTGTCTGAAAAATCTGGCGCACAGGGAGATAGTTTCAGAATAATGGGCTGAGACTGGAAGGCAGAGAATCTTTTTCACTCAAAGGTTTGTAACTTTTAAATATTTCCACCTTGGCACTCTGTCGATGCTTAGTTGTTGGTTATTTTCAAGACAGAGGTCAATACAGTTTTGAGTGCTAGAGTAATTAAGGGATATGGGGAATAGTGGGGGATGGTGAAGTAGAAGATCTTATTGGATGTAAGTGCAAATTCAAATTGACAAATGGCTTTTGAATGCTTCTCATGATGAAGGCTATAATCCCCAAACAGTCTCCACTTCAAACCAATGAACAGGTGTGAATTTCTATTTCACTTTATGGTTCTGATTCATTGCACTATTTTAACCATTTTTACTTTTTACTCACAGTAAGAAGAATACCTATAGAGTGGCTCTTGGCAAACAGGTCCTTTCAGCCAATGAGCCAGGGTCTGTATTTGCTGCTGTGGAGAAGACCATCCGCCATGAAAAGTTCAGCATAATCTTTGCTGCCAATGGGTCAGTATGAAAGAGAAAGATACTTTGGTAAAATAAAATGTTACCCCCTCTTCTGAAGTTGCTCACTTTTGTGAGGCTGTAGTTCCACAGTCACTGCCAGTTTGCCTCATTCTCCTGCTCTGACAGAGTGAGCATTTCCATGCTTTCAGACCTTGGAAGACACTTGCAGCTAAAACAGAGTCTGTCCTTATGCCATGCCCGACATTTTGACTTTCCATCAGTGATCATAAGTGAGACTTTTCTCTGAATTCCCAGCCTCCTTCTGGCTGGGGAGAAGGGAATCTCAAGTGTCTACTTTAACTGCTACTCATGACAGCTAGAGACTTACACATTGGGCTTTGTTTTTCACATTGATGCTGGCCAGGCATATGATTGAAAAGAAGAAGCTTATTAGAACACAAAAGCAGAAAATATACAAATTCTCTTCACCTAAACACAAGCTGCATCACACCAACCTAATGGCCCCACAAGTGTGGAGTAAATGGTCCAGTTTCGGTAGATGTGCAGGTACAGAGAGATCTGGATGTGGGACCACTTTTTGAAGGTGGTAAGGCAAATTGTACTTAGTGGATTTGAAGATAATTGCATTCTGGGGCTGTTCAGGAAGAGCTTAGGAGTGAAGCTAATTGGACAGTTGTCTCAAAGAAACATGTTGGGCTGAATGAGTCCCTTCCATCCTGGAAGATTCCATAAATCACAAATAAATGCATCACCAAATCAATTGTGAACAATCTAGAATGAGCAAAGTCAGTGAATTCCCTCAGCATTCACCATTTAACATTGCCGTACTCACTTCCACAATGACCGACAATGACGTGTTGAGACAGTACAACTCAACACTGTTTTCTCTTTCATTCCTAGTTACGACATTGCTCTTGTCAAACTTGCACAACCAGTGGTTTTAGATGACAATATTGAATTGGGATGCATCCCTGCCCCAGGGACTCTTCTCCCCAATAACTACATCTGCTACATCACTGGCTGGGGCCTCTTGAAGGGTAAGTTGAACTGTCAAGGTATGGAGAGTCCACCTCTTAGATCATGTCTGAATGAAGAATATCTAATAGGGTAACGTGATTCACAGCATTAGAGCAGGATTCTAGAGTCAATGGGCCATGTATGTATCCCACAGTCTTTGCAGTTATATTGTCAACACACTGACTGGTCCCATTCAAATTTCATGGATCTGACCCACTGAAGTCAAATCTTATTTGCCAACTGGTACTGTATAGAACTTAAGCAACTTAACAGGGAGTGTGGAACCAATCATACACCTGATTTGCTCAGTACCACATCCCAGTGCATCTGAAAATCAATTTGAAGACTTCATTTTTCATCGATTAAGGTCATAATATGGTTGAGTTTACTAAAGAAGTTGAATCCCTTGTCAAGATGAAGAAGGAGGCTTATGCAACGATGAGATGTGAAGGCTCAGTTAGGACGCTTGAGTGTTACAACTTAGCCAGGAAGGATCTAAAGAGAGAGCTAAGAATAGCCAGGAGGGGACATGAGAAGTCTTTGGCAGGTAGGATCAAGGAAAACCCTAAAGTTTTTGACAGTTATATCAGGAATAAAAGAAGACTAGAGTAAGAGTAGGGCCTGACAAGGACATTAGTGGGAAGTTGTGCATGGAGTCTGAAGAGATAGGAGAGGTGCTCAATGAATGTGTTTTGTCAGTATTCACACAGGAAAAAGACAAAGTTATCGAGGATAATACTGAAATACAGGCTATTAATCTAGATGGGATTAGGGTTCATTAGGAGGAGGTGTTAGCAATTCTGGAAAGTGTAAAAATAGCTAAGTCCCCTGGGCCAGATGTGATTTATCTTAGGATTCTCTGGGAAGTCAGGGAGGAGATTGCAGAGTCTTTGGCTTTGATCTACTAGAATAGTCACAGAAGACTGGAGGATAGCAAATGTCCCCTTGTTCAAGAAGGGGAGTAGAGATAACCCTGGAAACTATAGACCAGTGAGCCTTACTTTGGTTGTGGGTAAAGTATTGGAAATGGGTATAAGAGATAGGATTTATAGTCATCTAGAAAGGAATAATTTGGTTAGGGGTAGTCAACATGGATTTGTGAAGGTAGGTCATGCCTCACAAACCTTATTGAGTTCTTTGAAAAGGTGACCAAACAGGTGGATGAGGGTAAAGTGGTTGATGTGATATATATGAATTTCAGTAAAGCGCTTGATAAGGTTCCCCACGGTTGGCTATTGCAGAAAATATGGAGTCATGGAATTGAAGGTGATTTAGTGGTTTGGATCAGAAATTGGCTAGCTGTAAGAAGACAGAGGGTAGTGGTTGATGGGAAGTAGTCATCCTGGAGTTTAGTTACTAGTGGTGTGTTGCAAGGATTGGTTTTGGGGCCATTGCTGTTTGTCATTTTTATAAATATCTGAATGAGGGTGTAGAAGGATGGGTTAGTAAATTTGAAGATGACACTAAAGTCAGTGGAGTTGTGGACAGTGCGGAAGGATGTTGAAGGTTACAAGGGGTACATAAATAAGCTGAAGAGCTGAGCTGAGGGGTGGAAAATGGAGTTTAATACATAAAAGTGTGAGGTGATTCACTTTGGAATGAATAACAGAAATACAGAGTACTGGGCTAATGGTAAGATTCTTGGTAATGTGGATGAACAGAGATCCAGGTTGATAGGGTTATTAAGAAGGCTTACAGTGTGTTAGTTTTTATTGGTAGAGTGATTGAGTTTCAGAGCCATGAGGTAATGTTGCAGCTTTACAAAGCTCTGGCATGACTGCACTTGGAGCATTGCATATGGTTCTGCTCGCTGCATTATAGGAAGGATGTGGAAGCATTGGAAAGGGTGCAGGGGAGTTTTACCAGGATGTTGTCTGGTATGGAGGGAAGGTCTTATGAGGAAAGGCTGAGAGACTTGAGGCTGTTTTTGTTGGGGAGAAGGTTAAGAGGTGACTTAAAGAAATATACAAGATAATCAGAAGATTAGATAGGGTGGACAGTGAGAACCTTTTTCCTCGGATGATTATGTCTAGCACGAGGGGCCATAGTTTTAAATCGAGGGGTGACAGATATGGAACAGATGTCAGAGGTAGGTTCTTTACTCAGAGAGTAGTAAGGATGTGGAATGCCCTGCAAGCAACAGTAGTAGACATGCCAACTTTAAGGGTAGTTAAATGGTCATTGAATAAAGATATGGATGATAATGGAATAATGTAGGTTAGATGGGCTTCAGATTGGTTCCACAGGTTGGTGCAACATCGAGAGCTGAAGGGCCTGTACTGCGCTGTAATGTTCTGTGTTCTATACCATGAATAAATAAAGAATCAAAAGCAAAATTGAAACTAATGACTAAGGCCACCACTAAGAACTTAGAAAATGTAGGAGAGAAAAAGAGAATACAATGATGTTTTAATTTTATTAAATAAACTATGAAAGCAATTTGAAACTTGTTGATCTAGAATTTCTGTAGTTGCTGCCTCATTGGTGAATGAAGCAGCATGTTACAACTTTTCAGATCAGCAATTTGGAATGCATGCAAATTCAAAGAAATAATGAAGTAAACTTTATAATCTATGAGGCGGCTAAGATGGAAAGCTTGACATGTCTGAGTTAGTGCACTGTCTTAATTGCTGAGACATAGGAACTGATATTGCATGGAGTGGGTATAAATGCAAAGAGTAAACCTGTTGACTGAATGCTGGGTATCTCTTGCGAAGGCATGAGATTGTTTGCAACCAGAGAGTGATTGGACAGCTTTGCTTGATGATAGAGTGGTGGGACAGGGGATAATGGGGGTCTGAACACCCAGACACAGAGTGTTGGACATGACCCATTTTATTGGAGAGAAATCTTGACATTCTGGTATAACATGATACATGGTTTTGAGGGATTTGTAAGGTCACTCATCCCATGTGATGACGATAATCCTTCCCATATCATTGAACATTAATGTGACCATAATAGTGATCAATTATTTTTTTAAAAATGGTTAAGGATCTACCAAGAACTCCTTGTACTCAAGAAGTCAATGCCACCAATGAGCTTGACTTGCATTATTGACTTTCTTTTGTCATGGGGATTGATGCTACACATTGAGTATCAGTATCAGGAGGTGAAGAAGTCGACACTTCAGTCCTGAAGAAGAGTTACACCCAAAATGTCAACTTGTCCTCTTGATGCTGCCTGGCTTGCTGTGTTCTTCCAGCCTCCTGCCTGTCTACTTTGGATTCCAGCATCTGCAGTTTTTTTGTCTGTAACACTATGAGTTAATGACAGATTGGCTGAGGAGAAGGCAAATTCTTTATGCTTAGGCTTCAAAGTAACATTATTTATTAACACTAAATATTGCTGTACACAGTAACCACAGATACACCAGGTTCTTATCCTATATTGGGTAAGGACTAATCTATCTTCTGCCCGTGTTCATGTCCTTATGCTGATGTGAACCTTCCATTATTGATTCTTGCAGTCTGATTGTGTTTTGCAGAGATTTCTAACTGCATCTGCTCTGTCCCATTTATGCTCAGTAACGTACAACTCTGTGACATCACCACAAGTTGCACCAGGCCCTTACACAGCAGTTTTAGATTTTGCACATCTGAAGAGTGTTACAGATGTCAGGTCTGCCATACAACATAGGGCTCATAGGTACTGCTCATTCCCAGAAGCAGAACCTATGACTCTGGCATTTGGAGGGAACCCTTGCTACCCAATATCCAAGAATCCAATAGCATTATTCAGGGAATGTGATAACTCCATTTAATTCTAAGTTTCGGAAACCTAATTCTGGGACCAAATAGGGGCCCCAAGACCACAGCTGCAGGCAGTGGGACTGATTTGGTGATTTTACCAACAGGGACCTTCTAATTAGTTGCTTCCATATTCACTAGCCAAATAAGGTCATTGGGAAGGCTGTGCAATCAGTGGGCTGGCAAATGTGAAAACTCAAGGTCACATCTCAATAAATTAAGAATCTAAAAATCGGGGTGGGGGGGGGGGAAATAGGTGGAGAAGGGCGTCAGAGTTGAAACACAGCCGGTTTGGGGGGGACAAGGTGTCATTGGTACCCCAAAGCCTGCCTTCCCAATCCTGAGCTCCTCTTTGAGCCATGGTGCCTCCATGAAGTGGTGGGTGGTCACCCTGTTCTTGACAAAATGGCCTCACGCTTGGCCTTGTTTAATGGCCCTCGGTTGTGGTCTTAATTATGCAAATTGGCTGCCCACCTTCAATGCACAATTGGCAATGTGGCCAGCAGTAGGACAACATCAAAAAATGATCTACGCGCGATACCTAGATACTTTACCAATTTCCTTGCCTCCCATTCTTGCCAACCCAGAGGCAGTAAAACTCTGCCCCATTTTTCCACACAAATTGGGTGCCATGGCTATGGTATGGATCCTATCCCAATGCTCTAGTACTCTTCAGTCATAAATACCTGTGTGCTGTTGGATGAGAGACTGAATTGCCATCTCCACCACCTGTGCACTAATCTGGCTGAGGAGTTTTCCCAACATCCGTAGAAGCTATTGAATTTTCACTCCTCTGGTGTCCCTTCTTCAGGTATTTCCCATTACCTTCAATCTCTGCTTTGCTCTGCAATCCTAGGTCTTCATGGGTTACAGATCACCCTCCAGAAATGCATAAATGCTGTGGGTGAGCATATTCTTTTGAGTGTCGTGGTGTATAATGGCTGTGTCCAATGAAGCATCCATGTATTGCCTACAAAGCTGCTCCTTTTCCAGCAGCTGAAAACAGGAACTGGTTTTTAAGCATCTCTGTCTATCACCCGAGCTGATATCTGCAAACTCTTGACAGACTAACGATTGACAGTAGCATCTCCCAACTGGCCACATGGAAATGAGCTATCCTACAGGATTGTAGAATCCATACAGTGTGGAAGCAGGCCATTTGGCCCATCAAGTCCACACCGATCCTCTGAAGAGCATCCCACCCAGACCCATCCCATTCCTGTGACCCCGCATTTCCTGTGGCCAATCCATCTAACCTGCACATCTTTGGAATGTGGAGGAAACCGGAGCACCCAGAGGAAACCCACATGGTCTCGGGGAGAATGTACAAACTTCGCACAGGCAGTCGCCTGAGGCTGGAATCGAACTCAAATCATCCCTGATGCTATGAGGCAGTAGTGTTAACCACTGTGCCACCATTCTGCCCAAAAATTGGCAGATACTACTCCCAGCTTTGAGTGCAGCCAAATCCTTGGGGCTTGGGTGAGTATGAATATGATCTGGCAGCAGGTACCCCACACATTAGTCCATTTGGATGCATCTAGAAAGTTAATCTGCAAATCTTGCCTGCGTACCTGAGTAACATTGGAGTCTGTTCTCTTACAGCTGGCGGTAGTGTCTCTGATGCCCTGCAACAAGCCCTTCTCCCTGTCGTAGATCATGCCACTTGCTCTCTGCCTGGCTGGTGGGGAGGGATAGTGAAGACATCGATGGTGTGTGCCGGTGGTGATGGAGTGGTGTCAGGATGCAGTGTTAGTTGACCAACTCAAACTTGCTTACGGATTGCATCATTTGAGCCCTTCCATGCTTCCCCAATGACTAACCTCTGCTTCTATTCCCTTTCCAGGGAGATTCTGGTGGGCCCCTGAACTGCCAGAATGCCAATGGTGCCTGGGAAGTACATGGCATTGTCAGCTTTGGGTCTGTTTTCTGCAGCCAAAAGAAGAAGCCAACCGTTTTTACCCGTGTGTCTGCCTACAATGACTGGCTTACTGAGGTATTTAGCCACAAATATCCTCTATCATTGAACACAACACTCTATTACAATTCTGAAGAAGTCATACTTGACTTGAAAGATTAGCTGTTTCTCTGTCCACAGATACTGTAAGGCGTTTTGAGTTTCTCTGTACTTGGTTCATATTTCCAGCATCCACAGTATATTGCCTTTATCCAGAAATATTGATGAACACTCAAGTAGTGAATATTTGTGTTGCTTCAAAATGCTGAACTGCCAACCCCCACACTCTGTGGCTGCTGTGATATCTGTCTGTTTTACAGCCTGGTGGGTTTGAGAATCCTGCACCTCATTTTTAAAAGTTCTTATTTTTAAGGTCAAAGTGCAAACATGTCTTTTCCTTACACCACGACAATCCCAAAATCCTTGTCATTCCCCCGAGTGCTATAAAGTCCGAGATCTCTACATTTCTTCAATTCTTGTCATTCCATAGTTTCTATTTCTCTGTCATTGGAAACCATTCTTCAACAGCCTAGGCTTCAAGACCTCAAATTCCCTTCTTAAATCACTCCATTGCCTATGCAATGAAAGAAACGCTACCTCTTTGACCAAACCTTCAGCCACTTGACCCATTATATCACTATGTAGCTGAGTATCCAACTTTGTTCTGTACATGGCATGGGACAGTTTGCTCGTTTTAAGGTTCTATATAAATGAAAGTCATTGTTGTAGGTGGCTAGAAGCTGCAGGGGGACTTGCAGCAATGTTACCATTACAGCAAAGAAGGAGGCTATTTGAAGGAGTCCATGACAACTCTTTGTATAGCAAGCCAGTCTGTCCCATTTCTCCACTCTATTCCAACAGTCTTGCTGTTTGGTCATTTGGTCGCACGTCCAGCTGTAATTATCATTATAGCATCCAATCCTCGACCGAACCAGATATTTATTAAAAATCAAAATATTGCAGCTACTGGGAATCTGAAAAGAAAATGCAGGAATCACTTGAAAACCTCAGCAGGTCTGAGAGTATCTGTGGAAGGTGAAACAGAGCTAATGATTCAGGTTGAAATGTAACAGATTTTAAGCATGTCAACAGAAAGGTAGGGGGATTAGGAAGAACAAAAAGGATAGAATTATAGATCCCCTGCAAGGCAGAAAGAGGCTATTTGGCCCAACAAGTCTGCAACAACCCTCTGAAGAGCATCTCACCCAGATCCAGCCCACACCCTACCCCTGTAACACTGCATTTACCATGGCTAATCCACCTAACCTTCACATCTTTGGACACTTGCCCATGGCCAACCCACCTAACCTACTCATCTTTGGACACTTGCCCATGGCCAACCCACATAGCCTACACACCTTTGGACACTTGCCCATGGCCAACCCACATAGCCTACACACCTTTGGACACTTGCCCATGGCCAACCCACGTAGCCTACACATCTTTGGACACTTGCCCATGGCCAACCCACATAGCCTATACATCTTTGGAACATGGGAGGCAACCAAAGCAAACCCACGCAGGGGTGCATATGTAAACTCCACACAGCCACCCAAGGCTGGAATTGAACTCAGGTCCCTGGTACTGTGAGGCAACATTGTTAACCACTGAGCTATCATGCCACCCCACAAGAAGGTGGAAGGCAGGAGAGATTAAAAAACAAAAAAGCTGATGGTGCAAGACAAAAAGAGATTGTAATGAATCAGGTATAAAGAAAGACAAATGATAGGATTGCCTCAACTGAAAAGTGATAAAAAAATACGAGTATTCCCATTCAAAAAAGAAATTGAAACAATGGTTCTGTTCTGAAATTATTGAACTCTTTGTTTCATAAACAGGTAATGTGGCCATAGTCTCAGAGGAACATAAAGTTGCTCTCTAATGAGAGATGACTAGTGATAGTTTAACCTGAGATCACTGCACTTCAGGTGAGGAGAGAGATTGAGAAGGAGAATCCTTCATGGTAACCTCAGCCAGTGTTGAACCTACAGTGTTGGGTATCATTCTACATTACAAACCAGTCATCCAGCCAATTAAGCTAACCAATCAACAAATATCCAGTTAAATGTAAAGTGATGCTCCTTGAGCTTCTGTTAAACATCACTGGAACTAAGTTTCAACTTGTTCTTATTTGAAGATATGTTTTATTCAGCCTTTTAAACCCATTGCTAATCTGTCCCTCAAATCTGTCACAGGGAAAGTGTTTTTTTTATTTAAGAGTTAAACAACTATTAACAACTTTTAGGATCAACCTTTTGATAAATGATTTATTCTTTGAATTGTCATCAGAATAACATTTTATTCCTTTACAGAAAATGATGAACAACTAAAAGGAACCACACTGAAGCTTTGGAAGATTGTAAATTGATGCAATTCACAAAATAAATGTATTCTCAAACAAGATGTTGTCTCATGGTCTTTAATGGTGACATTGCTCATGGAGTCAGATTCGTACTGCATGGAAACAGACTCTTCAGCCCAACTAGTCCATTCAGAACATAGTCCCCAAACCGAATTAGTCCCATTTGCCTGTGCCTGGCTCATATTCCTCTAAACATTTTTGTTGATGTACTTATCCAAATGTCTGTTAACCTTATCAAGTCAGTAACTTGATTAAACCTTTTGACACATAGAGCTTATTAGCCTCATGTCGATGAGAAACTTCATAAGCCTCTATTAAAGATCACATCACAAATTATGCACTTCTCCCCGTGAACAGGCGATAACAAGTGGTGAACAGAAGCAGGCTGTTCAGTACCTCAACTCTGTTCTACCATTCAATTAGATCATGGCCAATTTGTATTCAACTCAAGAAGCTTGACACCATCCAAGAAAAAGGTGGAGGTGGGTATTGCAGATGCCGAAGATTAGAGTCAAGATTAGAGTGGTGCTGAAAAAGCACAGCAGGTCAGGCAGCATCTGAGGAGCAGGAAAATCGACATTTTGAGCAAAAGCCCTTCATCAGGAAAGAAAGAGAAAAAGAAAAACCATCCAAGAGAAAGTCCCCTGCTTGACTGGTACCACATCTACCCACCTATCTAAACATTCACTCATTCTACCACCAACATATACACAGCAACATGATGTTGTCCAGGATCTCACCAAGGCTGCTTTGACTGTACCTTTCAAACCCATGATCATCTAGAACAACAACGGCATCCAATCTCATGGGAACACCAGTGCATGCAAGATTCCCTCCAAACATCACACTATCCAGACTTGGGAATACAATCATCATTCCTTCAGTGAGGCTGGGTCAAAATCCTGGAATTCTCTCCCTAAAAGCATCACGGTGACTATACACACACTGCAGTAGTTGAAGGCTCATCACCACTCTCTTCAAGGGTAACTAGAGATGGGTGGCAAATGCTGGCCCAGCAAGCAACACTCACTTCCCATAAACAGAAAACAAACCCCCAATTTTCTTTTACTGTTGTTTCATTCTGCCAGGTACTGACGTGCTTAAGTGTTTGGTGACTGTTTAAATGTTGGTTCCTCAATGGACTCTGTCGATGCAGTCACTTCCTTTTATTGGCTACATCACAACTATTGTGCTGCTGTCAAGGAACTGAGAATGTCTGGGTCCTGTTTTTCTCTGCACATTCACCTGCATCTCCATTTATTTATCATGAGGCACAGAGTTAGTACAGGACAGATGGAGGCCATGTGGCCCATTGTATCCATACAAACTCTCTATCCCGCTGCCCCATCTTCTATTTCTGGAACCCAGGAAGTTTTGTTCTCTTTAGAGACTATCCAATTTCGGTTTGAAATCATTGATCATCTTCACTTCCATAAGCAGTTCCAGGGTATTACCATTACCTACATTAAAAACATTCTTCCCCTCTGTGCTCTGTATCTCTTAGCCAAAACTTAAATTTGAATTCTCTCTCAATCATTTTAACATTTCCAGCAAATTATGACCAGTTCCCAGATGGGATTCCCCAATTTACTCCAGACAGGATACCCCAAACTGTTAAACTCCTGGTTAAGACTTGACTTGCCTTTCTTACACATCTGATCCCTGATAGTAATTTTAAAATGGATTCCCTTCATTGTGGATGCCTTTCTCCCAGACTTAAATGACTATCTTAAAATGGAGCAGTTTGACCAAGTTTTCTTCAGTTATAGAGGTATAGAGTTATACAGCACAGAAACAGGTCCACCAGTCCAACTTAGCTGTGCTGACCAGATATCTTAAACTGATCTAGTCCCATTTGCCAGCATTTGGCATGTATCCCTCTGTACCCTTCTTATTCATATACTCATCTAAATGCCTTTTAAATTTGCTGAGAGGTGTGAGGGAGGAGCAAAGGACTTCTGGGAAGTCATATTTGTGTGGTTGCGTTACCCGAAACACTACTCGGGTAGTGTCTCCCACCCATCCTCCTCTTCTAACCAAAAAAAAGGGTTCTGGTAAGGTAACGAGTTTATTTTTTATTCCTTATTTCTCAACAATCTCTTTGGGATTTAGAATAGTGGGAATGGAGTTTAGGGCAGTTGAATGTTCCTCCTGCAGAATGTGGGAGAAAAGGGTCACCACTAGTATCCCTGCTGACTACATCTGCAGGAAGTGTACCCAACTCCATCTCCTTGAAAACCGCGTTAGGGAACTGGAACTAGAGCTGGATGAACTTCGGATCATTTGGGAGGCGGAGGGAGTTATTGAGAGGAGTTACAGGGAGGTAGTCACTCCTCAGGAACAAGAAAAAGGCAGATGGGCTATAGTCAGGGGACGGAAAGGGAACCGGCAGGCAGTGCAGGGATCCCCTGTGGCCATTCCCCTCAACAATAAGTAAAGCGTTTTGGATACTGTTGGGGGGGATGACTTACTAGGGGAAAGCAGTGGGGCATAGGGCTCTGGCACAGAGTCTGTCCCTGCTGCTCAGAAGGGAAGGGGGAAGAAGAGCAGAGCAGTAGTCATTGGGGGGACAGATAGGAGGTTCTGTGGGATGAGAGATACTCACGGTTGGTGTGTTGCCTCCCAGGTGCCAGGGTTCGTGACGTCTCTGATCATGTTTTTGGGATCCTAAAGGAAGAGGGGGAGCAGCCCCAAGTCGTGGTCCACATAGGCACCAACGACATAGGTAGGAAGAGAGATGGGGATTTAAGGCAGAAATTCAGGGAGCTACGATGGAAGCTTAGAGCTAGGACGAACAGAGTTGTTGTCTCTGGTTCGTTGCCCATGCCACGTGCTAGTGAGGTGAGGAATAGGGAGAGAGAGGAGTTGAACACGTGGCTACAGGAACGGTGCAGGAGGGAGGGTTTTGGATTCTTGGATAATTGGAGCTCTTTCTGGGGTAGGTGGGACCTCTACAAGCAGGATGGTCTTCATGTGAACCAGAGGGGTACCAATATCCTGGGAGGGAAATACATTAAGGCTATTGGGGTGGGTTTAAACTAATCCAGCAGGGGGATGGGAACCAAAATTGTAGTTCAAGGTATAGAAAAGGTTGTGAGTAGGGAGGTCCGAAATCAAGTTTCATGGACGAAAGATGGCAGCGACAAGCAAGAAGTTGGTTTGAAGTGTGTCTACTTCAACGCCAGGAGCATCCGGAATAAGGTGGGTGAACTTGCAGCATGAGTTGGTACCTGGGACTTCGAAGTTGTAGCCATTTCAGAGACATGAATAGATCTTGGACAGGAATGGTTGTTGCAGGTTCCAGGATTTAGATATTTCAGGAAGAACAGAGAAGATGGTAAAACAGGGGGAGGTGTGGCATTGTTGGTCAAAGACAGTATTCCAGTTGCAGAAAGGATGTTTGGGGATTCATCAACTGAGGTAGTATGGGCTGAAGTTAGAAACAGGGAAGGAGAGGTCACCCTGTTGGGAGTTTTCTATAGGCCTCCAAATAGTTCCAGAGGTGTAGAGGAAAGGATAGCAAAGATGATTCTCGATAGGAGTGAGAGAGACAGGGTAGTTGTCATGAGGGACTTCAACTTTCCAAATATTGACTGGGAACACTGTAGTACGAGTACTATAGATGGGTCAGTTTTTGTCCAGTGTGTGCAGGAGGGCTTCCTGACACAGTATGTAGACAGGCCAACAAGGGGCGAAGCCACATTAGATTTGGTACTGGGTAATGAGCCCAGCCAGGTGTTAGAATTGGAAGTAGGTGAGCACTTTGGTGATAGCGATCACAATTCTGTTATGTTTACTTTAGTGATAGAAAGGGATAGGTGTATACCACTGGGCAAGATTTACAGCTGGGGGAAAGGCAATTACAATGCGATTAGACAAGATTTAGGAAGCATAGGATAGGGAAGGAAACTGCAGGGAATGGGCACTTTAGAAATGTGGAGCTTATTCAAGGAAAAGCTCCTGTGTGTCCTAGATAAGTATGTACCTGTCAGGCAGGGAGGAAGCTATAGAGCGCTGGAGCCATGGTTTACGAAGGAATTGGAATATCTGGTTAAGAGGAACAGGAAGGCTTATGTTAGGATGAGATGTGAAAGCTCAGTTAGGGCATTTGAAGGTTACAAAGTAGCCAGGAAAGACCTAAAGAGAGAGCTCAGAAGAGCCAGAAGGAGACATGAGAAGTTGTTGGCGGACAGGATCAGGATAAACCTTAAGGCTTTCTATTGGTATTTAAGGAATAAAAGAATGACAAGGGTAAGATTAGGGCCAATCAAGGATAGTAGTGGGAAGTTGTGTGTGGAGTCAGGGGAGATAGGGGAAGCACTAAATGAATATTTTTCAACAGTATTCACTCTAGAAAATGACAACGTTGTTGAGGACAATACTGAGATACAGGCTACTAGACTACGTGGGATTGAGGATCATAAGGAAGAGGTATTAGAAATCCTATAGAGTGTGAAAATAGATAAGTCCCCTAGACCGGATGGTTTTTATCCTAGGATCCTCTGGGAAGCCAGGGAGGAGATTGCCGAGCCTTTGGCATTGATCTTTAAATCGTCATTGTCTACAGGAATAGTGCCAGAAGACTGGAGGATAGCAAGTGTGGTTCCCCTGTTCAAGAAGGGAAGTAGAGACAGCCCTGGTAATTATAGACCAAGTTAAAAATCACAACACCAGGTTATAGTCCAACAGGTTTAATTGGAAGCACGTTAGCTTTCGAAGCGACGCTCCTTCATCAGGTGATAGTGGAGGGCTCAATCCTAACACAGAATTTATATGGCTATAAAGCTATTGTGCTTCCAATTAAACCTGTTGGACTATAACCTGGTGTTGTGTGATTTTTAACTTTGTACACCCCAGTCCAACACCGGCATCGCCAACTCAATTATAGACCAGTGAACCTTACTTCAGTTGTTGGTAAAATGTTGGAAAAGGTTATAAGAGATAGGATTTATAATCATTTAGAAAAGAATAATTTGATTAGGTATAATCAGCACAGTTTTGTGAAGGGTAGGTCGTGCCTCACAAACCTTATTGAGTTCTTTGAGAAGGTGACCAAACAGGTAGATGAGAGTAAACCAGTTGATGTGGTGTATATGGATTTCAGCAAGGCGTTCGGTAAGGTTCCCCACAGTAGGCTATTGTACAAATTGCGGAGGAATGGAATTGTGGGAGATATAGCAGTTTGGATCAGGTAATTGGCAAGCTGAAAGAAGACAGAGGGTGGCAGTTGATGGGAAATGTTCATCCTGGAGTCCAGTTCCCAGTGGTGTACTGCAAGGGTCAGTGTTGGGTCCACTGCTGTTTGTCATTTTTATAAACGACCTGGATGAGGCCGTAGAAGGGTGGGTTAGTAAATTTGTAGAATACACTAAGGTCGGTGTAGTTGTGGATAGTGACGAAGGATGTTGTAGGTTGCAGAGAGACATAGATAAGCTGCAGAGCTGGGCTGAGAGGTGGCAAATGGAGTTTAATGTGGACAAGAGTGAGGTGATTCACTTTGGTCAGAGTAACCGGAATGTAAAGTACTGGGCTAATGGTAAGATTCTTGGTAGTGTAGATGAGCAGAGAGATCTCGGTGTCCACGTACATAGATCCTTGAAAGTTGCCACCCAGGTTGACAGGGTTGTTAAGAAGGCATATAGTGTTTTAGCTTTTATTAATAGAGGGATTGAGTTCCGGAGCCATGAAGTTATGCTGCAGCTGTACAAAACTCTGGTGCGGGCGCACTTGGAATAATGTGTACAGTTCTGGTCACTGCATTATAAGAAGGATGTGGAAGCTTTGGAAAGGGTGCAGAGGAGATTTACTGGGATGTTGCCTGGTATGGAGGGAAGGTCTTACGAGGAAAGGCTGAGGGACTTGAGGCTGTTTTTGTTAGAGAGAAGAAGATTGAGAGGTGACTTAATAGAGACATATAAGATAATCAGAGGGTTAGATAGGGTGGACAGGGAGAGACTTTTTTCAAGTATGGTGATGGCGAGCACGAGGGGGCATAGCTTTAAATTGAGGGGTGATAGATATAGGGCAGATGTCAGAGATAGTTTCTTTACTCAGAGAGTAGTAAGGTTATGGAATGCTTTGCCTGCATCGGTAGTAGATTCGCCAACTTTAAGTACATTTAAGTCATCATTGGACAAGCATATGGACGTACATGGAATCATATAGGTTAGATGGGCTTCAGATTGGTATGACAGGTTGGCGCAACATCGAGGGCCGAAGGGCCTGTACTGCACTGTAACGTTCTATGTTCCAATGTTCTATGTTGTAAATGTTGTAATTGTACCAGCCTCCACCACTTCCTCTGACAGCTCATTCCATACATGCACCACCCTCTGTGTGAAGAAGTTGTCCCTTAGGTCCCTTTTAAATCTTTCTCCCCTCACTCTAAACCCGTGCTCTCTAGCTATGGACTCCCCTACCCTGGGAAAAAGACCTTATCCATTCACCTTATCCATCACAACCCCCCCCCCCCCCCCACCTCCCCCACCATCCCATGTTTTTTATAAACTTCTCTGAAGTCACCCTCAGCCTCCAACACACCAGGGAAAGAAGCCCCAGCCCATTCAGCCTCTCCCTACAACTCAAACCCTCCAACCCCAGCAACATCCTTGTAAATATTTTTAATGGAAGAGTGAGTTTCTTAGTTATAAAAAGTCAAAAGGAATGAAAACACAAAACATGTACACAGAGAAATAAGAAGTTAAAAAATAAAAATTTAAAAAGACATATGGATCAGTTTTTGAGAGCACAATGCCAGTGGGTGCTACAGTGGGTAACAGCAGTAGCACAGAGGTTGGCAGGTAAGTAGTTGGTTTCAAGAAGCTTGACTTCGACAGTCAGCTGAAAGGCCCATGTCCTCTTTCATTTTGATTGATCGAAGCATCTCAATGTGTTTCAAACAGTGATCAGCAAAAGTAATATACCTCACAGCAGCTAGTTTACTCTCAAAATCAGCCAGTCATTGTGTAAAAGGTCAATCACTATCCATAGAATGCACACAGTCTCCTTAAATAAGTGGTAGCTGGATATTATCTTGAACAGCTCATGTACCCCTTCAGTATCTATAATCCTGAAGAACAGCCATCTATCTCCACTATATCTTTTCACCCTTGGAGGTGTAAAGTCAGAGCCAAGAATGGATGACAACCTGACCACCAGCTGAGGCCGAGGGTGTAGGGCAGTGTCAGCAGACCCATCAGGTGTCCCGGGTGACCCAGCTCTTGTCTGGAGGGGCAAATGTCACAATGGCTAAAATAACAAACCATCTCCTGAGATTGCGAGGTTAAGGCATACTTTGGGACCAGTACATCATGTACCTAACCCATACTGTACCTGTTTGAGAGAGAGAGAGCAAGAGCGAGAGAGAGCGAGAGAGAACAGGGCAAATGCACTGCCCTCTCTCATCATTCCCTGATCTCAAGGCATCCACAATTTTTAAAAAAATCAACAAAAACTCCTTTCCAAATGTTCAGTCCGTTTGCCGACTGATGTCGTACTCTTTTACGGACCACAACATTCTGACCACATGGATATCCCAACGCCATCCAATCTTGCGGTCTGGTGACAGGACCTTAGTGGGTTTATGCAGCCAGAAGTATTTGTTGAGGTGGCTCTCGTCATGCCAAACGGCCTCCACATTTTTCTGCTTGTCCTGTAGGATTCCCCGGGAGCAGCTTTCAGTCAGGTTCCTGACGCTCTGCCAAGTCCCACCAAACACGGCGGCATGGTAATAGAAATCCCCCTTGGTGCCCAGGTAAGCTGCTGATTGGGGGTTGTGGTCATAACTGTAGAAAAACTTTGGCCTCCGGTAGTACCAGGCATGCAGGACAGCCACCAACTCACTAAGTGTCTCTGTGCCGAAGCGTCCTTGGAATCGCTGATCCACATCGAAGCAGAATACATGACTGGCTTCGTGCCGGACATGATCCTCAATGAGCTTGCTGATAGTCTCCATGCGAGACATTGAAATGTCCTGCCAACGCTTGTGCGCTTTAACCTGGAAGCTCTTGACCTTGCGTCTGTCACTCGGCCGCAGATTCAACCTTTCAAACTTCAGCAAGTCATCTACAAATACATAATATATGACCGAGAATCCTGGCATGAAATGTTCATCAGCCGACACCAGGAAAGTCTCCAAGTACAGGTCCAGGTATCTGAAATAGTCAGAGGGACACCTTCTCTTAGAAGCAGTGGTCACACTTACTCTTCAACAATCCCAGCCAACAAACCAATCCCATTCCCCCAACCCACCCCCACTTATAACTCAACTCTTCAAGATTATGCAAAGCAACTGATCTCGATGCACATGATAATGTTAATATTGGAGGATCACTGCACCAGGGAACTAGACATCTTAATATGGGGATTACCAGGGTATGGATAAAGCCTGAGTCAGTAGACGACTATCTGCCATTATTAGTAATTTGACAGGATTACTCATCAATACAGTTTATAGAGCATAGTACATAGAACATTACTGCGCAGTACAGGCCCTTCAGCCCTCAATGTTGCGCCGACCTGTGGAACCAATCTGAAGCCTATCCTACACTATTCCATTTTTACCCATATGTTTATCCAATGACCATTTAAATGCCCTGAAATTTGGCAAGTCTACAACTGTTGCAGGCAGGGCATTCCACGCCTCTACTACTCCCAGAGTAAAGAAACTACCTCTGACATCTGTCCTATATCTATCACCCTTCAGTTTAAAGCTATATTCACTTGTGCTAAGAATCACCATCCGAGGTACCAGTCTTTTTATCTTGAAGCGGATAAAAAGATTGGTAAGCCACAATTAATGTATTCGCTCATGGAAAAGTGACTTCCGAAGATTAAAAGGTAGTCGGGGGGGGGGGGGGGGGGGGGGGGGGGGGGGGGGGGGGGGGGGGGGGGGGGGGGGGGGGGGGGGGGGATCTAAGATGGCGGCGATCTGAGAAGATCACACTGCAGAGCTTCGCATCGCAGCAGGAGCAGGATGGTCCTTTAACCCATCCAACCCAGGTCATCAGGATTTCTTGGGGCGTTGGAAAGATTGTGGAGCCCCAAGAAACATTTAAAAATTTACTTACCTGTATTTTCAGCTGTCCAGAAATGCCCAGCCTCGGAGCCAATTACTCTCCAGGACCTAGTGAACCAGCTCTCAAAATCTCGCGAGATGTTGGGGAAACAGAATGAAGAGAAGCTGGCTCCAGCCTCTCTCATGCTGCAGAAGCATGAGCAGCAGCTGGGAGACCTGGAGAAGAGGACGGATGAGGTGGAGCACAGGGTCACAGTGGTGGAAGCTGATGCCAGTTCATTCAAGGAAGAGATCCAAGCCCTGAAGACGCAGGTTCGTAATTTGCGTGACCAAGTGGATGCTCTTGAAAACAGGGGCAGGAGAAAAAAACATTCGGATTGTCGGTCTGCCTGAGGGTAAGGAAGGTGAGCCGCCTGTGGAATTTGTTGAAGATTGGCTTCCGAAATTCCTTGTCTTGGAAACTGGCCTGAGAGGATTGAAAATAGAGAGGGCTCACCAGGTCGCAGCATGGAGGTCAGGTCTGGGTCAACGCCCTTGTCCTTTCCTGGTGTGGTTCCGTCATTACCGGGATTAGGAGAGAGTCATGGAGGCTTCCAGACTCCAGGGGAAGGATACAAAGGCCCTAATTTATGAGGGGTCTAAGATCATGTTTTTTCAGGACTTTTCAGTGGCGGTGATCCAGAAACGAAAATCGTATGGTGGTGTCAAGAGAAGATTGAAGGAGCTTGGGATTCAGTACTCCGAGATATCCGGCAGTGCTTCGGATCACCTTAGATGGATCCATACATCTCTTTGACACATCGGAAAAGGCAAGAGACTTTGTGGACAAGCTAACCTAATTTTAATACTCCTAATCTGGAGTATTGTGTGCAGTTTTGGTCGCCATACTATAGGAAGGATGTGGAGGCACTGGAACGGGTACTGAGGAGGTTTACCAGGATGTTGCCTGGTATGGTAGGAAGATCGTATGAGGAAAGGCTGAGGCACTTGGGGCTGTTTTCATTGGAGAAAAGAAGGTTTGGGGTGACTTGATAGAGGTGTACAAGATGATTAGGGGTTTAGATAGGGTTGACCATGAGAACCTTTTTCCACGTATGGAGTCAACTATTATGAGGGGGCATAGCTTTAAATTAAGGGGTGGTAGGTATAGGACAGATGTTAGGGGTAGATTCTTTACTCAGCAAGTCGTGAGTTTATGGAATGCCCTGCCAGTGGCAGTGGTGGACTCTCCTCTTTATGGGCATTTAAACGGGCATTGGATAGGCATATGGAGGATAGTGGGCTAGTGTAGGTTAGGTGGGCTTGGATCAGCGCAACATCGAGGGCCAAAGGGCATGTACTGCGCTGTATTTTTCTATGTTCTAAACAATTGTAGTATGTATAAATATTGTTGCTTAGGTATGCATTTATCATTCTGTAAAAGAAATGGAGGAAATCCAGTTGGAGCTTTGTTTCTCCCCTTTTTTTTCCTCTATTGATAATAATTTGGTTCAAACTATGTCTGGCAGTGGTTAAAATGTACATTTTAAATTTCTAAGTTAGGACATACCAAAGGATGGATGGGGTATTTATTCCCCCTTTTTTGCATGAAAGAATTTTTTTTATTCATATTGATATTCTATGGGGTGTTTATTCTTTTTAGCTTGTGCTTGCGATGCGACTCTCGCTGGGAGAAGTGAAGGTGGTTGAGATGGTTACATGCCTATTTATGGGCAGTTCAGTACGGGTAGTTGTCCCCTTCGAGCAGGGGACTCCCTACTCAGCACTATTGGCTCTTTATATGTTGGTTTGTTTTCTGGTTTTTGTTGGTTTTTATTTTTAATAATTTCATATGTTTGTTAAATGTAGTGGTTTTAGTTTATGTAGTTTTTATATTTGGTGGATCATGCGACACTAAGGCTCAGCAATTTGTGGATCGGGCTCCTCCTCTCTGGAATTTAAATATAATTGCAGAAGATTATGGCTAGTGATTTGATTATATGGTGTACCTGGAATATCAAGGGAAGTCACTCACCAATTAAGAGGAAGAAGGTACTCGAGTCTTAGAAAGGAGAAGGTGGATATTGCTTTGTTACAGGAGACACATTTGGATGACAAAGGGCATCTGAAATTACAGCAGAATGGCTTTGACTGAGTTTATTTTATCATTTAATACCAGAAGTAAGGGGGTGGCTATATTGGTAAGGAAAAATCTCTCATTTAAATTGTTGGAATGTGTTAAAAACACATACGTGAGGTTTGTAATTCTTAAGGCCTTGATAAATGGGGAAGAATATGGCATTTTAAATGTTTATTGTCCCCCCGCTCATCCTCTTAAATTCTTGGTAGATGCTTTTTCTAAACTGATAAGTCTCAAGACTCAGCACATCATTATAGGGGGAGATTTTAACTGCCTCATGGACCCCACAGTAGACAGGTTACCTAAAGGTCCCTCGATACCCTCTGCACAAACTAAACAGTTATTGGGTTTGTGTGGGGAATTAGGGTTGGTGGATGTCTGGAGGTGTCTCCACCCTACAGATAGGGATTTCACATTTTTCTCTAATCCGCATAGATGTCACATGAGGATTGATTTTTTTCTGACCCCTGCAGTAACCCTGGATCTGGTGCCATCCTGTACGATTGGTAATATTGCCATCTCTGATCATGCTCCAGTGTACCTCATGGTTAAAATTAAGGATGTTACAGTGGATTCAAGGTACTGGCAAATGGACCCCTTTATTCTCACGGACAGCAAGTTTGTGGAGTATTTCTCTAAGGAACTTCGGGCATTCCTAGACATCAACATAGGCTCGGATGATAGCTCATCTGTTCTCTGGGAAACTGCCAAAGCTTATCCCAGAGGGTTAGTTATTTCATATTCCACCAGTAGGAAGTGGCAGAAGGGTGAGCAGCAACGTCTCCTTGAAGCACGGTTGAAGACAGCCAAGAAGGCCTATTTTGACAGACCCTCGTTGGTCAAACTACAGAGGATTACGGCATTGTGGTCTACACTAAATTCCGTGCTCACGCAGACGGCAAAGAAGGATCTGGCTTTTGCAAAGCAAAGGTTATACGAGCATGGTGACAAGCCAGGCAAATACTTAGCATACCTTGCCAGAAAGAGAAGTGCCCCACAAACCATTACAGCAATTAGGGAAGGGTCTGGGGACCTAACATGTGATTCTAAAAAGATTAATGTGGCGTTCCAGAGATTCTATTCTAAGTTATATCAGTCTGAGAATTGAGAGGAGGGGCAGACCAAAATGGAATCCTCTTTAAGAGATCTGAAGCTCCCGGGTGTGACTCCCGAACAACAGTCCTTTCTCAATGCCCCATTATCAGAGCAAGAAGTGCAAGAAGCTGTGAGGCAGCTTCAGAGTGGAAAGGCGCCCGTTCCTGATGGACTTCCCAGTGAATTCTATATGGAATTCGTAAGTATACTGTCAGGCCCGATGCTGAATATGCTTAATGATTCATGCAGTCATGTTTGTCTCCCACCATCTCTGAGAGAGGCCAATATTTCACTTATCCTTAAAAAAGGGAAGGATCCGGAAGACTGTGCTTCATACAGGCCCATCTCGCTCTTAAATGTGGACTTTAAGATCCTCTCTAAGACTTTCGCGTTAAGGCTGGAGACGGTGTTACCTTCTATTATTAAAGAGGATCAGACGGGCTTCATAAAGGGTCGCAGATCCTCCAATAATGTTAGGAGGCTGCTTAACGTAATTCAAGCATGCCAACAGCAGTCAACACAGGGACTGGTGATTTCTTTAGATGCAGAGAAGGCATTTGACCGAGTTGAGTGGCCGTATCTTTTCTATACTCTAGACTGGTTTGGTCTGGGAAAAGTTTTCATAAGATGGATAAAGGTTCTCTACCAATGGGGTACGATCAAGCAATTTTAATATTTCTAGGGGCAGCCGGTAGGGCTGTCCCCTTTCACCATTACTTTTTACGTTGGTGATTGAACTGTTGGCAAAGGCCATTCGTGGGGATCCCAATATAACAGCTCCAGAAGTGGGGTCAAAATTACATAAGATCTCGCTGTATGCAGATGATGTTCTAATTTTCTTGACAAATCCAGCAGTCTCAGTGCCTTGCCTGATACAATGCATTCACGCATTTGGCGCTTTTTCAGTGTACAAGATTAATTTTGCTCAATCAGAGGCTATGCCTATGGGTGGTCTTACGAAAGAGTTGGCTCTTGAGAGTGACTATAGATTCCCATTTAGGTGGTCACAGGGGGGTTTTGTGTATCTGGGCATATTCATTACTCCAGTTCTGGATTGGCTGTTCAAAGCCAATTTTACTCAATTATTTGAAAAGATTAAACAAGATCTCCAAATATGGGGGGCACTTCCAGTCTCATGGTTGGGTCGGATAGCATTTATTAAGATGAATATCCTCCCTGGTTTGCTATACCCGATATGGATACTCCCCCTGACGTTCAATAAACAAACACTCAGGGGACTGAACAGTTGGTTCAGCTCCTTTATCTGGCACCGTAAACGGCCCCTCATTAAATTAACCAAACCGCAGTTGCTTCACAGATTGGGGGGAGTAGACCTTCCAGATATTAAAAATTACTAATTAAGCTCGCTTTTGACCTACGTAAGTGATTGGGTTTGTGGGGACCCTCTTTCAATATGGCTAGATATCGAAGTCTCCCAGGCAAGGTGCCCCCTTACCAGTTTGTCCAAAAACAGCAAAGTGAGGACAGTTAGGGGATATTGCCATAACCCAATAGTCATCAATACTGTTAAAGCATGGAGGGCAATTCGGCAGAGGGAAGGTAATATTGGCAAAACATCTTTGTTTACACCTTTATTGGGTATGCCAAGTTTTCAACAAGGTATGTTAGATTCAGGATTTAAACGTTGGGCAGCTAGGGGTATATCTTGCATGGGTGATTTATTTGAGGGAGATGTAATGATGTCCTTCGATCAGTTAGTACGGAAGTACGAGTTACCTAATAGAGACCTCATTCGTTTTCTTCAAGTTAGGGATTTTATTCAAAAAAAGACCACACTTTTGACTGATCCCTACAAATCTGACATAGAAAGAGGGGTACTAAAGGCTAAGAGTACACTCTCTGTCGGTACTTTATATCACCAATTGAGGGGTGCCACCTCAGATGAGTCTGATCAACTCTGCAAGATGTGGGAAAGAGAGCTGGGTGTTGAAGTTTCTTCAGAGGCATGGGAGGATATTTGGGAGAATGCAAGGAAGATATCAATTTGTAATAGGATCCATGCTTTACAGTTGAAGATTCTCCACTTAGCCCCAGACCATTTGTCAAAATTTAAACCAGGGGTATCTTCAGCATGCCTCAAGTGCAAGGTCTGTACAGGCACTCTTACCCATTGTCTTTGGTCTTGTGACAGGCTTCAAATATATTGGAGCGCTGTGGTGGGTGCAATGGAGAGGATTTTAGGTGTAGGGGTGGAGAAAGCTCCTTTTGGGCCTACCCATTGCATTTCCTGCAGACTCACATAAGGCAAAACTTTTCAATATTCTTACATTCTGTGCAAGGAAGAATATCTTGCTCGGTTGGATATACCCGGGCCTGTCGGGTTGGCGGAAGATTGTTATGGAGCGTATTCCTCCGGATTTTTTTCACAAATATGGTACACCACAAAACTGAGAATTTTTACAAGACATGGCAACCCTTTTTGAAATACCTGGACACAGATTTATCTGCCACACTAACAAGGGCTTTTATATAGCCGTAACGATTGTGTTTCACGAGTCCAATATCCAGGGAGGAGGAACTGTGAATGTATGAGTGTTTTGTTTGGCTGGGCTGAGTTATTATTATTTATTTGTTTCTTGTTAGGTATTTATTTAGTTAGTTAAATAGCTAGTTTAGGGTTTTTTTTTATTTTATACTTCTCTATATATGTTTATACATTCGTATAGGAGGGTGAGCTGGGGATTTTTTTTATTATTTGGGTTTAGTTTTGTACTATTTTTGTACTGTTTTGAATTGCATTGTTGTGTATTTGTTGTAATATTTAAAAATCTGTTTTTTCTTAATAAACATATATTATAAAAAAAAACTGCCTTTCATCTCAGTGACACTTTTAAAGAGCTTGAAATTCATCCTCTCCCATTGTTTCATTGTTGAAAAGTTGCTAAGTTGAAGACTGTTCCCAACACCTATGCTCCAAAACATTAGCACAAAAAGGTGCCAAGAACACATGTGTAGACACCGAGAACTGTGCAACCACCTTTGATGGTTTGCTATTTAAGCTTCCACTGAACAGGGTTACGCCAGAGCATGTTTAACTTCAGTGACTAGCGAGACGGGAGTACAAAGAATTGGGAATTTTTAGCCAGAAAATCGAGAAAGAGTCAATTTTTACAGGAGAGCGACCAATTCTTTCGTCTCTACAGTAAATAAAATATAAAGGGTTGATTCTTATTTGGTGTTTCCAACAAGTTCTAGACTCAGACAGGTACCTCTATAATCACTGCTAACCCCATATCTCACTTCAGCTCCCTCATGTTGTAATTTTATCACACCAAGTTTAGCTGCCTTTCCACAATCATGGAATAAACCTTTGCATTCTCTCATTGCCCCCTTGCATTCTCTCATTTGACTGGATGAGTGCAACTCCAGCAACAGTCAGTCAATGATAACACCCAGGACAAAGCAGTCCCCTTAATTGATAACATATCCACAAACATCACTCCCTCCCCACTGATACTCAATAGCAGCATTGTGTACTGTAATGGCTTTAATTACTCTCAGCTTGGATAATCATTTCAGTAGCTCTTTGCTGGACTTTGCAATGTTCAGACTGACTAGTGTATTCGTCCAACACAAATGACATTTCAAAAAGGAACAAGTTGGATGCATTCAGGGCACTTTGACTCATCCAGACGAATACTAAATGATACTGTGCAAACACAAGTTCTTTTATTCTTTGCCTTGTTACTGCTGGATAAATAAATGTTCTGAAAGATTTAATAATGACATTACATTAGCTAATCCAATCTGATAATGGCACACAGTCTTTGGGTGAAGAGTCAAGTAACCTTGCACAAGGTCCTGATGGAGACAGATGTCTCCTGGTTCATGCTCACTGTCACTATGCCAAATTAATGTTAATTGTATCTTTGCTGCCAAGCAATAAGTTACATCCTGTCATGACAGGTAAGTGCCTTTTCTTGTTAAGACTCTCTAGTAGGCTATCACTGATAACTGGATAGACTCCTTAACTCAGCATAGAAAAGGCAGATTCTTCAGAGACCATGGGGACCGCAGGAGCTGGATAATATTATTTTGATACCCTCCCGATCGAGTTCTAGAAGCTTCCATTAACTGTTTGATGTTCTATTACTGTGCCACATCAGGGGCTGTTTAACTGGTTTCCAAAAAAAAAGTACAAAAGGAAGATTAGTGACAGCACACTATCCCAAACACCATCTCCCAGAGCTAACAATTAACCTAAAGTTGCAGTTCTGATCTGTTCTCTACAACAGCATTTAGAGAGTGCAGCAATGAGGCATTGCATTGTAGCCTTCTTGTTCCAACATTTCAAACTGTCAGCATCTACACTGGGACTGTCAAACTTTCAACTCCATTCATTCCTATTTCCCATAGGTGGCTGAATTTTACTGAATGTGCACTTGTCCTCTCTAAAGCTTGGATACCCTTCCAATGGTTTTGTGGTTGAAATAGCATACTAAAACAAAACCTGACTTATATTCAACTGGGTAATGTTACATCAATCAACTTGAGGTGTTGCCTTTAACATCCTGTGAATGCATCTTGCTCACCAAGTGCAAAACCCTTAAACTTCTGAAGTAGTAAAGTGAGAATTATTGAAACAAGAGCACAAATGGGGGCGACTTGATACATCACATCTACGACAATGCTCTGTGATAGATTGAGGACACAGTAAACTATCTTGAGGACTGGTCATCTAGATCACCATATAGCCCAAATTTATATTTGGATCTATGCACTCTCTTCCCTTTGGCCAGCCTTCCCCTTTATACTTTCTTTTCATTACCAATCCAACTTCCTTTATTAGGAAAAGGGCAGTATTGAGAGAATTCCACCACTGAGCACAAAGGTAAATTTAATTGTAGCTTTAGCTGCTAACCCAGCAGTTGTCAGACTGTGGGGAAGTTCCAGTCTCCTCACGGGCCACCTATACACTTGTCTTTTTGTTGTTGTGTTGCCATAATCTTACCACGCCACAGAGCTGTTTCCTTATTAAAGGGAGATGACTGGTGTTGATTTAACCTGAGGGCCACCTTGCTCCAAGTGAGGGAAGAGGTCGAGAAGGAGAGTCCTTCACAGAAACCTCAGGTAGTGATGGGAATTAAACCCACACTGTTGGCATCACGTTGTGTCACAATCCAAAAAATTCAACTAAACCAACCCCCTTGTCTTTTACAGCATACCTGAGTAATATGGTTTCCACTTAATTGGCCTGTACAAAAAAACTTTTTCGAATGTCTGACAACGTAAATTGAAATTTTAAACTAAATTTTAAAACAGAAGATGCTGGGAATATGTAGTGGGCCAGGTGTCATCTCTAGAGTGAGAGAAACATATTTAATATTTGAACTTAATGATCTTTGTCATTTAAATGGTCATTGGATAAACATATGGTTGATAACGGAATAGTGTGGGTTAGATGGGCTTCAGCTTGGTTCCACAGGTCGGCGCAACATCGAGGACCAAAGCACCTGTACTGCACTATGATGTTCAATGTTCTATGTCGCCAGAAATTGACAATAACCTGCAATGTTTCTAACGTTATGAAGTCTGCCAAGTAAAATAAACAGGCTGCATTCTCCAGCTGCTAAATTTTCACCCCATCTCTGAATGGGTTTTAACTGGTAGCTGTACTATAACAAGGCACTAACAGTGCAAAATTTCACACTATAGATAGAGCTTGATAATGGAATCTAATACAACCAAATTACAGCAACATACTTGCCAACTGCAAAGACTGTGAGACCAATAACAATATTTTGATTCTTGTACATTTCATCATAATACGTGGGATTGAAGGTCCCATCCCAAAGGATCGGAGCTTTCCATTTTGTACAAGTCTGAACATCAGTTCTGCTCCTAAAGAGAAAGATAAGAAAGGAATAAACATGAGAAAGACCATTCTCTTTCTTGCCTGTAACATTCTAGCTTCTTCTTGAGCAGACCCTGATGTCCACTGGTGCATGGCTGCTGTTGGACACCCCTCTCTCAGACACCCTAACTGAGAGGGCACAAAGTAACAATAGGAAAGAACAGTTCGTTGAGAGAAGGATGGAAATGTTTGGATGTTCGAGGAAAGAATATAAGAAAAAGGAGGCCAAGCAGTTTGTGATTCTGAAAGGATGAGTTACAGCAAGACTGAAGTGATATATTTGACAGTATCGGAATACGAGACAGAAATTTAAAAGTAGCAATAGATATCGTCGTTCTGCTATAACATGCATTTCGTTATCGCAAATTTGTTACAACATGATTGAGAAGTTGTGCACAGATTTCTAAACTGTGAACTTTTAAAACGTGTGTTGGCTGTAACACAATTACATCACCAACATTTTAAGTGCTGTTTCTAAAGCATGATTTTTCTATAACACGGGGTTGCACAAGAAAGCAGCCATCGCGTTATAGAATAACTGACTGTAGATGAAATAAAAATAAGGAAAACAGAGAGAGTATGGTTGTTGGTGGTGAAATTTAATCTCAAACTTTACTATTCTTACAACTGAGGTTGGAGGGGTCATTATTTTCATTTCCTACTCCCATTTCTTGATTTGCCAACCCAAAGTTCAAATGTTCTATGTCGGTGATACGCCAATTATAGGGGTCTCCAATGGTATCAGATTCAGTACTAAGAACAATTTAGACAAGATTCTTCAGTCAACAATAAATGTTATATTTCAGTGGGGTTAGTATATTGGAAAACAAGCTCTGCTATTCCTGGATTTCACAAAAAATTATTAAAAATTTAAAGTTACACAAAATTCCAAAATTCCCTAATTTACTGGTCTTTCACACACACAGGTTTCTGTAGTCAACAACAATGGCTAGTTATTACAAAATAAATACACTGTAGCTATAGACTATGAGTACGAATCACTGACATGTAACTCTACCCATTAAAACTCTATTCTCCTTTTAATAAGTCACCCAATGCACACATACAGACAGACACAAAACACATGGGTGTCATGGATGGAGGGAAGGACTGCAAAGGCAGTTCAATGGAATTTGTTCACAGAGTTCATTGACATGGTCCTTTTGGTTTGCTGCTTCTCTATCTTCTTTCGCCAGGTAGTTGTTTGCAGAAATACAGGGTGACTGGTTCACATTTATCAAGTTTCTAACTTGCTGGTCAAGAGCCACAGCTTACAACAACTGATAAGGGAAATGAACCTGACTTTCTTCAAGATTGAGGTGGTATTCATTGCAGTGAAATAGGTAGTTCCTTCTGTTCTGGGAGGTCCAATGGTTTTAGTGAAAACATTCACACCCACAAGTTGTCCAGCCACCAGCCACCTGAGAACCAACATCGTTGTTGGCAGGCAAATGGTTTTTGTCATCAACCGCTGGCCTCTACTCCACAGATCAAACCAAACCAAACCAAATTTGCTGGCCAAATCTCCATTCATACACTGACCCCTACCTCCAACTCTTTTGTAATAGGCTTTCCCCACTGCTTTAACCATCAGCTGTGTAAACAGCATTTACCAGTGTCAGGTAGCTTGTTTTTACAATCTTATAAAAACCCTTTTCCTATTTCAGTCCAGAATCAAGAATATAGGAAAAAAAATACAAGTACCAAAAATAAATAAAGTATTAAAATATTACTGGCAGCTTGGACGATGCAAAAAGAGCTTTTGATGCTTCCAAGAAAGGAAAGATTCACACACATTTACACATGCTGCTGACCCTGCAGATAACTCTGTAAAACAGTTGCAGTTGACTAAATTCCCTTTGCTTCAGACAGTAAGGTGTACGCCAAGAAAATCCTTTACTGATTAGTAAAGGCAACTTCTGGTGGGTTTTCAACTCACATATTTTGCTGAGTGAGTTACAAAAGAAAGAGGAAGAGAGAACAATGATCTGTTATTTCTCAAACAGGCCTCAAATTCTCTCACTGATTTTGAAGAAAAACTCAATTGTCTTATTCTACTCTTGCACTTCCAATAAAGTCCATTCATGCCAATGTATTGCAGAGCTTCATGTTTTACCTTAAGCATTGGAAAATTTAAGTGGGCCCTTATTTTTCTGCTCTCCATGCTACTTGTTTAATCCCACAGTGTGGCCCAAGTAAGTCACTATTGCTTTGGTAAACTCACTTTTGGACAGATTAATGACCAAATTAGCACTCTGTTGCTGATCAAAGTTCTTTTAGATTAGATTACTTACAGTGTGGAAACAGGCCCTTCGGCCCAACAAGTCCACACCAACCCGCCGAAGCGTAACCCACCCACCCATTCCCCTACATTTACCCCTTCACCTAACACTACGGGCAATTTAGCATGGCCAATTCACCTAACCTGCAAATTTTTTGGATTGTGGGAGGAAACCGGAGCACCCGGAGGAAATCCACGCAGACACAGGGAGAATGTGCAAACTCCACACAGTCAGTCGCCTGAGGCGGGAATTGAACCCGGGTCTCTGGCGCTGTGAGGCAACAGTGCTAACCACTGTGCCACTGTGCCGCCCCTTTTAAATGGTGCAAATGTCCTTCCCAGGTTTGGGTGAACACAAGCCAGAACGCACAAACAGAACCATTACATAATTCTTCAATAACTTTGACAGTTAATTGCTAAAACTTCAGATTAGATTAGATTCTCTACAGTGTGGAAACAGGCCCTTTGGCCCAACAAGTCCACACCGCCCCGCTGAAGAGAAGCGCCACCCAAACCCATTCCCCTACCCTATATTTACCCCTGACTAACACTGTGGGCAATTTAGCATGGCCAATTCACCTGACCTGCACATCTTTGGATTGTGGGTGGAAACCCACGCAGACACATGGAAAATGTGCAAACTCCACACAGATAAGCGGGAATTGAACCCGGGTCTCTGGCGCTGTGAGGCAGCCGTGCTAACCACTGAGCCACCGTGCCACCTAAACATTTCTGGTTTCTTTTTCGTTTCACATGACTTGACTTAATAGTGATAAAGCCAATCCAAAAAGACAAATGCTGATATTTCATTGGCTGCATCACTCAAATGGAATTTGGCAAATCACATTGCCAAGTCAATTTTTGTGGAAAATCCTGCTTGTCCATTTCTCTCAATGGAATCTTGTAATCTCATGTAGCATGTAAATTGGTCTTTGTCACTGCGATGACTTTGTGATAATCAATGCACAGTCATTGTGACCCACCACGAAAGGGGAGTTTCAGCTATTTTTTTTCAGTTCTATAATGTCACTGTCTATCATGAACTTATTACCTTATGAGACCATAAGAACTTCAGAAATAGGAGCAGGAGTAGACCATCTGGCCTGTTGAGCCTGATTTACCATTCAATAGGTCATGGTTGATTTTTTTGTGGACTCAGCTCCACTTACCTGCCCACCAGTTAACCATAACCCTTAATTCCTTTACTGTTGAAAAACTATCTTTGCCTCAAAAATATTCAATGAGATACCCTCAACTGCTTCTCTGGACAGGGAATTCCACAGATTCACAGCTCTATGGGTGAAGATGTTCCTCCTTAACTCATTACTAAATCTGCTTCCTCTTATTTTGAGGCTATGCCCACTAGTTCAAGTTTCATTTAAGGGGAATAGCCTCAAATAAGCTTCTCTCTTCCTCTCATTTGAACAATTTTCTCTCAATTGAGTTATAAGGATATTGTTTTATGGGAAGCACATTCTCGATAGCTGAATATATTTATCCCTGACCTATTCACTCAAATAGATCCATGAATTTGAGAGAGATTTTGTAAATCACATTGAAGGCTCCTTAGAAGGAATTTGAAAGATGACCCTCCAGTAATCAAATTCACAATACAAAGTTGCTTAAAAACTTTGAAAGAATATTGTACTCTCTTCCAGAAGACTATTGAGGTGACTTACAAATGGTCTTATTATCTTCATCAGTAATCAAGGAAGAACTGGATTATGTTGAATTATCTCTGAGTAGATTCTAAGGCACTATGGTACAAAGAACTGCAGATAAAGTTTTAATGCACATTTCTTTTCCCAACTCCCTTTTTGTTAGAGCAGAAATGCTCAAGGAAATTTTAAAAATCAGTGTCCCATTTAACTTATAACAATTGGTTTTAGTCTGTCCAGTCTTATTACAGTGGAAGCTTATTTTCTTTATGCTGGATAATTACCTAAAATCGGTCACTCTTACCAAACCCCACTTCTGATTTGGAAATGCCGGTGTTGGACTGGGGTGTATCAAGTTAAAAATCACACAACACCAGGTTATAGTCCAACAGGTTTACCTGGAAGCACTACTCCTTAATCAAGTACTATACTTTCCTTGTACCTTCAATTTATCTGCTAACTCTCTCAATTTAGCCTTAAATATTTTAAATAACCTTTCACTCCCAGAAAAGTCTTAGCAATATTCAAAGCCCTTTTGAAAATTCAATCTGTGTAATAAAACAGGAGTGCTGTGATGTAGTTTATGTCCAGTGTCTCTATGTACTGGTGTCTTTAAAAGAGTCAGAGACCCTCTTAAATTCAGTAAACTCCAAGCTCAGATCAGCCCCATTTTGTTATAATCCCAGCGGATGGGAAAACTGAATAAGTGAAAACACAGAATGACCTCTGGTTTGACAGACTGTCATAAAACAATGCAAAGAACTGTGAGTGCTGAAGATATGGAACTGAAATTGCTGGAGAAACTCAGCAGGCCTGACAGCATCTGTGGAGAGAGAAATATAATTAACATTTCAAGTCCAGTGACCCTTCTTCAGAACTGAAAGTAGCTAAGAAAGGTTGGCCCTTATGCTGATGATAGAAAGTGAGGGGGGGAAAGGAGTGAATTGTTGTTAGGTGAAGAAAGAGCCCAGAGAGAAAGAAATTAGGTTTGGCAGACAAAGGGATGGTTGACGCTATGCCAGGGACAGAGAAAAGTTGTTCCTGGTGAGTAATGCTGTTCAGACAATTCTGATCCCCCTCCCAAAGGAAGGATATTGTGTGCAACTCGAAAGGGTTCAGAAAAGATTTACAAGGGTGTTGCCAGGGTTGGAGGGTTTTAGCTATAGGGAGATGCTGAATAGGCTGGGGTTATTTTCTCCTGGAGCATGAGGGATGACCTTATAGAAGTTTATAAAATCATGAGGGGCATGGTTAGAGTGAAGAGCCAAGGTCCTTTCCCCAGGGTAGGACAGTCCGAAACTAGAGGGCATCGGTTTAAGGTGAAATGGGAAAGATGTAGAAGGGACCAAAGTGGCAACCTTTTCACATGGAGAGCAGTGTGTGTATGGAATGAGTTGTCAGAGGAAGTGGTGGGGGCTGGTATAATTACAACATTTAAAAGGCATCTGGATGGATATATGAATAGGAAGGGTTTAGAGGCATATGGGCCAAAGGTTGGCAAATGGGATTGGATTAATTAAGGATATTTGGTCGGCATGCTGTACAGCTCTATCACTCTATAACACAGAGCATGGTGTGTATATGGAAAGAGCTGCCAGAGGAAGTGAGTACAGTTACAACATTTAAAAGACATTAGGACATGTATAAGGATAGGAAAGGCATAAATAGGGCTAGCTCAGTTTAGGAAACCTGGTTGGCATGGACAAGTTGGGCCGAAGGGCCTGTTCACATGCTATATGACTGTATATATATTATACTGATTTATAATCAGTGACCAATAAGCTTATCACTTCCATTTCAGAGCTCCCAAAACATGGGAATATAGAACTTCAGAGCAATTGACTCTGTTGCCCTAATTTCTAACATCACTGAATGAAGAATGTGGAGTAATTCACTGTATCTCCTTCTCTGATCTAGTTGCATGTTAGCTTCAGGTTAAGAAGAGGAGAATCAAATCTGAATCAAGATGCTAGTCATCCATTTGCACCATCTCTACAGTGGATCATTTCACTAACCAGGCTGAACACAAACTAAGGATTTTATGCCTCAGGAGGTACGTACAGATGATACATCAGCTTTTCTGTTTGCAATATTATTCTCACTGCTTTTGAATTCATGCCAAGAGCCTCCAGTTGAATTTCAGTTTCTCAGGCACCACATCCAGGTTGTATCTGCTGTTAGTCAAACCAAGGGTCATAGATACATCATGAAAAGAGGAAATGAACAACAGAATATTACAAGGATCAAATACACGAATAATTGCAAATACCATTGTGAAACACAGCAGTGAGAGTCAGTGCTTTCAAGAGAAGAGTAGAGTAGTGCTTGAGAACATTGCTTTTCCATTTTGTACAAATGAGCAAACATGAACACATTTAGAAAAGTACATACCAATAATCCAGGTAATTATCCACATGGTTTCCAGGTTTTAATTTAAATCCTTTGGGCAAATGGCACATATCCATGGGAAGAAGCCCTTCCATAAACCTGAAAGCAGGTTAGTGAATACACAATTAGGAATGAATTATAGTAACTGAGCAGTGGACATGGCTGAAATGTTTGAAAGTGTCTTTAATCAAAAGAAGGGGCAGGTTAAGCATTCCTCTCGCTAAGCTACTGAAATCTGACAAAGGTGGAATTGTGTCCAGGAATATCCTATTTACAAATTTGTCACAGGCCAACACCCACTCAACCTGGTTCCTCCCAGTCATCTACAAGTTGATGCCAGGTAAATTATTTGAATTTGTCAACCTTTCCTACCCACGCGAGGGCTCTTGTGGTCCAGCAGTAGTGTACCTACCTTTTTTGTCCAGAGGCTCAGATTCAAGTCCACCTGCTACAGAGATGTGTCATGACATGTCTTAACAGGTTGATTTCAAATAACTTTTGCTGTACACAGGGAGCTAGCGGTAATGTCACTCTAATCTCTCAGGAAACATGAGTTCAAATCCCAGCATGTTGGAGGGTGGGATTTAAATTTAATTGAGAGAAAGAAGAACATTTGGAATTGACAGTTATTAGTGATGGTGACAATAAATTATCAACTGCTGTAAACAACCATCTGGTTCACTAATATGCGTTAGAGAAGGAAACGTACCATCTTTAACTGGTCTGGCCAACATGATAAAGAAAGACTGATATGCTGGGACATTTTGAACTGGAGGATAGGAGGTGGAGAGGTGACTTTAAAATTATGAGGGCATAGAAAAGGTTATTGGTAGGTGGCTGTTCCCTAGCATGGGGGATTTTAAGACAGGGAGCATATTTTTTAAGGTGAGAGGAGACAGATTTAAAAAAAGATGTGTGGCATTTTTGTTTTTATACAGAGGGTGGTTCGCATGTTGAATGACCTTCCTGAGAAAGTGGTGGATGTGCTCACAGTTACAACATTTAAAAGACAAATAGATACATAAATAGGAAAGGTTTGGGAGGGTGTTATGTACCAAACCAGACAACCACAAAATATTTTAAGAAGATAGCCCAGCCCCTAACATTTTCTTATTTTAAAGACAGATGTGAAGGGAGTATTCAAGGAGTGATGCAGCTGGTCAAACCATTCAGCTTTAAGCAAAACAGAACTTATTTAAACACTACAGTTGAAACACGAACAAAAGAAAATGGAATTTAAAATAACTTAACGATTTGAAAGCCTCATCAACTTGATATAGCAACTTAGAGAGCTGTTCCAATTCCTGTAACATCCTATAAACACAACCTGGTAAAAGATAAATTCAAGCTCAGGTTCTTAAAGGCAGGAGGGCACAACTTCCAAAGAGATTTCAGAACAGAAAGCCAGTCAGGAACCATCTGCTGAAGCTTGGAACTTTACTGCACTGCAAGCAGCTTCTCACTGTTACATTTAAACCAAACTAGAAGAAAACCTGAACTGGGAGAACTGGCCACTTCCCTGCCATTGTTAAACTAGGCTCTTTCCGAGCCCTTTCGGCCCCTCTGCATTTGCGACCACTCTTAAAACAAACAGCCCAAGGACAAAATAATCTTGCTAAAAGTGACAGCATTATTTTTTTTAGATTTTTAGATTACTTACAATGTGGAAACAGGCCCTTCGGCCCAACAAGTCCACACCGCCCCGCCGAAGCGTAACCCACCCATACCCCTACATCTACATCTACCCCTTACCTAACACTACGGGCAATTTAGCATGGCCAATTCACCTGACCTGCACATCTTTGGACTGTGGGAGGAAACCGGAGCACCCGGAGGAAACCCACGCAGACACGGGGAGAACGTGCAAACTCCACACAGTCAGTCGCCTGAGGCGGGAATTGAACCCGGGTCTCCGGCGCTGCGAGGCAGCAGTGCTAACCACTGTGCCACCGTGCCGCCCATTATGATAAGGGATATGGACAAGGAGCAGGCAGGTGGGACTAATTTAGTTTGGGATTATGTTCAGCATGAATTGATTGGACTGAAGAGCTTGTTTCCATGCAGCATGACTCTATGATCATGTGATCATGTGATTCCGGATCCACAACAATGTAGTTCAATTTCAGCAGCCTGCCAAACTAGCCTTTGAAGCATTCAGTGGAGACTGTGTGGCTTTAGCTGGTAAACAGTAAAGAACCTAAATGGTAGTAAGTGTTGTTGCTACAGACAATTGTAGCAGCTCTGAAGTGTTAGATTATAGAAATGCAGCAAGTAAGCAAGTGTGAAGCAAAACTAAAGCAGTAGTAATGTGGGATTTTAAATGCAACAGACTGGGAGAGGCAGACAGGTATCTGTTAGAAAGGTAGTGAATTTCTGGTGTATGTCAAAGACAGTTACTACAACAATTTGTCCTGGATACAACAAGGGGAGAAACAACATTGGATTAGTAATGAGTCCGATTTAATTAGTCACTGAATTGTGAGTGAACATTTATCTGTTAAAAACCACACAACTCCAGGTTATAGTCCAACAGGTTCATTTGGAAGCACTAGCTTTCGGAGCACTGCTCATTCCTCAGGTGGTTGTGGAGTAAAAGATTGTAAGACACAGAATGGTTCAGCACCCATGGGGATGGCCTCAATTGGGACCTTAGGTTCATGTCACACTACAGGTGACTCCATTGCACCACACACACACACACACACACACACTTTTACAGACTTAAACCCCTTTACACACATATACACACCATCTCACAGACACTCATAAACCCCCCAACCTCCCCCCACAAAACACTCTCATGCACACATACATATATAAATTTGTGGGGTGAATTTGTACTTGCAGAATTACATTCTACTTTGCTCAAATACTGCATGAATCCATCTAAGATTCTGTAAATCAGTTTTCTAAAATTAGAATCAGTCTGACCATTGTGGCACAGACAATCTCAGAGGGGGTTAACACTTTCAATACCTTATCTGGGCTGACATGACACCAATTGTTAAAGTGCACTTGAGAATGTAAGTTTTAAAAAAGGTTTTACAATTTACAAAGAAACAATCCAGGTGCCACCTGACAGAGAGTCAAGGAATAGGGAGAGAGAGGAGTTAAATGCGTGGCTACAGGGATGGTGCAGGAGGGAGGGATTCTGGTATCTGGATAACTGGGGTTCTTTCTGGGGAAGGTGGGACCTCTATAAACAGGATGGTCTACACCTGAACCTGAGGGGCACCAGTATCCTTGGGGGAAGGTTTGCTAGTGCTCTTGTGGGGGGGTTTAAACTAACTCTGAAGGGGCATGGGAACCTAGACTGTAGCTTTAGGGTGCAGGACCTGGAGTATAGGGAGGTTAGGAACATGGCATCAATCTCAAAGGAGGGTGCCTGTAAACAGGAAAGTGGCTTGAAGTGTGTTTACTTCAATGCAATGAGTATACGAAATAAGGTAAGTGAACTTGCAGCGTGGGTTGGTACCAGGGATTTCGATGTTGTGGCTATTACAGAGACATGGGTAGAACAGGGACAGGATTGGCTGTTGCAGGTTCCAGGGTTTAAATGTTTTAGTAGGGTCAGAGGTGGGGGTAAAAGATGGGGAGGTGTGGCTTTACTTGTCAAAGATAGTATTATAGCGGTGGAAAGGATGATGGATGAAGACTCGCCATCTGAGGTAGTTTGGGCTGAGGTTAGGAATAGGAAAGGTGAGGTCACCCTGTTAGGAGTTTTCTATAGGCCTCCTAATAGTCCGAGAGACGTAGAAGAAAGGATTGCGAGGATGATTCAGGAGAAGAGTGAAAGTAATAGGGTGATTGTTATGGGGGACTTTAACTTTCCTGATATTGACTGGGAAAGCTATAGCTCGAGTTTGTTAGATGGGTCGGTGTTTGTCCAATGTGTGCAGGAGGGTTTCCTGACATAATATGTAGACAGGCCAACAAGAGGTGAGGCCATACTGGATTTGGTTTTGGGTAATGAACCAGGCCAGGTGTTAGAATTGGAGGTAGGTGAGCACTTTGGGGACAGTGACCACAATTCGATGACTTTTACGCTAGTGATGGAGAGGGATAAGTGTGCACTGCAGGGCAAGAGTTATAGCTGGGGGCAGGGAAATTATGACATGGTGAGGCATGACTGAGGATGCATGGCTTGGAAAAGTAGGCTTCAAGGCAAGGGCACAATTGATATGTGGAGCTTGTTCAAGGAGCAACTATTGAGTGTTCTTGATAAGTATATACCTGTCAGGCAGGGAGGAAAGGGTCGTGTGAGGAAGCCGTGGTTTAATAAGGAATTGGAATCCCTTGTTAAAGGGAAGAGGGCGGCCTATGTAAAGATGAGGCATGAAGGTTCAATTGGGGCGATTGAGAGTTATAAGGTAGCCAGGAAGGATCTGAAGAGAGAGCTAAGAGCAGCAAGTAGGGGACATGAAAAGTCCTTAGTTGGTAGGATTAGGGAAAACCCAAAGGCTTTCTAAAGGTATGTCAGGAATAAAAGAATGACTAGGGTAGGAATAGTGGATTAGTGGTGCTAGAAGAGCACAGCAGTTCAGGCAGCATCCAACGAGCAGCCAAATCGACGTTTCAGGCAAAAGCCCTTTGCCTGAAACGTCGATTTTGCTGCTCGTTGGATGCTGCCTGAACTGCTGTGCTCTTCCAGCACCACTAATCCAGTATTTGGTTTTCAGCATCTGCAGTCATTGTTTTTACCTAGGGTAGGAATAGGTCCAGTCAAGGATAGTAGTGGGAAGTTGTGTGTGGAGGCTGAAGAGATTGGGGAGACACTGAATGAATACTTTTCGTCAGTATTCACTCAGGACAAGGACATTGTTGCCGATGTGAATACTGAGTCACAATTAATTAGAATGGACGGCTTTGAGGTATGTAGGGAAGAAGTGTTGGAAATTCTGGAAAGGGTGAAAATAGATAAGTCCCCTGGGCCTGATGGCATTTATTCTAGGATTCTCTGGGAAGCAAGGGAGGAGATTGCAGAGCCATTGGCCTTGATTTTTATGTCCTCGTTGTCTACAGGAATAGTGCCAGAAGACTGGAGGATAGCAAATGTGGTTCCCTTGTTCAAGAAGGGGAGTAGGGATAACCCTAGTAACTATAGGCCAGTGAGCCTCACTTCTGTTGTGGGCAAAGTCTTAGAGAGAATTGTAAGGGATAGGATTTATGAACATCTGGATAGGAATAATGCAATCAAGGATAGCCAGAATGGTTTTGTGAAGGGCAGATCATGCCTCACAAACCTTATTGAATTCTTTGAGAAGGTGACTAAGGAGGTGGACGAGGGTAAAGCGGTAGATGTGGTGTATATGGATTTTAGTAAGGCATTTGATAAGGTTCCCCATGGTAGGCTACTGCAAAAAATACGGAGGTATGGCATTGAGGGTGAGTTGGAGGTTTGGATTAGGAATTGGCTGGCTGGAAGAAGACAGAGGGTAGTAGTTGATGGTAAAGGTTCATCTTGGAGTGCAGTTACTAGCAGTGTTCCGCAAGGATGTTTTGGGACCATTGCTGTTTGTCATTTTTATAAATGACCTGGAGGAGGGGCTAGAAGGTTGGGTGAGCAAGTTTGCGGATGATACGAAAGTCGGTGGAGTTGTTGACAGTGAGGAAGGATGTGTCAGGTTACAGCAGGATATAGATAAGCTGCAGAGCTGGGCAGAAAGGTGGCAAATGGAGTTCAATGTGGGTAAGTGTGAGGTGATTCACTTTGGTATGAGTAACAAAAAGATGGGGTACTGGGCTAATGGTCGGATACTTGGTAGTGTGGATGAGCAGAGGGATCTTGGTATCCATGTACACAGATCTCTGAAAGTTGCCACCCAGGTAAATAGTGCGGTGAAGAAGGCATATGGCGTACTGGCTTTTATTGGAAGAGGAATTGAGTTCCGGAGTCCTGAGGTCATGTTGCAGTTGTATAAGACTCTGGTGCGGCCTCATCTGGAGTATTGTGTGCAGTTTTGGTCGCCATACTATAGGAAGGATGTGGAGGCACTGCAACGGGTGCAGAGGAGGTTTACCAGGATGTTGCCTGGCATGGTAGGAAGATCGTATGAGGAAAGGCTGAGGCACTTGGGGCTGTTTTCATTGGAGAAAAGAAGGTTTGGGGGTGACTTGATAAAGGTGTATAAGATGATTAGGGGGTTAGATAGGGTTGACAGTGAGAACCTTTTTCCACGTATGGAGTCAGCTATTATGAGGGGGCATAGCTTTAAATTAAGGGGTGGTAGGTATAGGACAGATGTTAGGGGTAGATTCTTTACTCAGCGAGTCGTGAGTTCATGGAATGCCCTGCCAGTAGCAGTGGTGGACTCTCCTTCTTTATGGGCATTTAAACAGGCATTGGATAGGCATATGGAGGATAGTGGGGTAGTGTAGGTTCGATGGGCTTGGATCAGCGCAACATCGAGGGCCAAAGGGCCTGTACTGCCCTGTATTTTTCTATGTTCTATGTTCTATGTCTTTTTCAATATATAATTTCAGTTACATCACACTGTGAACTTGCTATAAATTTTGTGCCTTACAATCTTATTCTCCACAACCACCTGATGAAGGAGCAGCACTCTGAAAGCTAGCGATTCCAATTAAACCTGTTGGACTATAACCTGGCGTCGTGTGATTTTTAACTGTGTAGACCCCAGTCCAAAACTGGTGTCTCCAAATCATTTATCAATTATTGATCATAATATGATTGCATTCAATGTTACATTTGAAAGTGAAAAGCATGAATCAGCTACTGGAGTTTTAAATTTAGGCAAGACCAACTCTTAGGAGATGGAACAGAGACTGTCCGCAGGAAACTGGGAAAATCTGCTCATGGGTAAAACAGTTACAGTTCTGTGGAGGATGGACAACTAAAGAGATAAGGACAGCACAAAACGAAAAGAAAAGCCTGGTAAAAATGCATGAAAGAAAAAACACAGATCCTGGGAAAGACTGAAAGACAAGCAAAGGGTCACAAAGCTGCTTATAAAAACTACTAAAAGGGATTACAAAAGGAAGTGGCATGGTGGCTCAGTGGCTAGCACTACTGCCTCACAGTGCCGGGGGCCCAGGTTCAATTGTTGCCTTGGGCAACTGTACATGTGGGGTTTGCACATTCTCCCAGTGTCTGTGTGGGTTTCCTCCCACAGTCCAAAGATGTGCAGGTTAAGTGAATTGGTCATGCTAAATTGCCCATAGTGTTAGGTGCATTAGTCAGAGGGAAATATAGGGTAGGGGAATAGGTCTGGGTGGGTTACTCTTCAGAAAGTTGGTGAGAGCTTGTTGGGCCGAAGGGCCTGTTTCCACACTGTAGGGAATCGAAATCTAATTGAAGCTTATGAAAGGGCAAAAAAAAAGATTTTCAAGTTACATTAAGGGTTGGTGGGTGATCAGGAGTCACGTTTGCCCACTAAAGAATGAAAGCAGAGATATTGCCAGTGGTTATGGGGAAATAGCAGAGAATGTTGAATAATTATTTTATTTCAGTATTTACAGTAGAAAAGGAGGCTAGCTCGCCAAGTACTGAAAGAATAGTGGATTGGGAACAGGGACTGAATAAAATTAACACAAGTAAAATATTGGTCATGGGGAAACTAATGGAATTAAGGACTGACAAATCCCCAGAACTTTATGATTTCCATCTGAGAATTAGATTAGATTAGATTAGATTAGATTACTTACAGTGTGGAAACAGGCCCTTCGGCCCAACAAGTCCACACCGACCCGCCGAAGCGCAACCCACCCATACCCCTACATTTACCCCTTCACCTAACACTACGGGCAATTTAGCATGGCCAATTCACCTGACCTGCACATCTTTGGACTGTGGGAGGAAACCGGAGCACCCGGAGGAAACCCACGCAGACACGGGGAGAACATGCAAACTCCACACAGTCAGTCACCTGAGGCGGGAACTGAACCCGGGTCTCTGGCGCTGTGAGGCAGCAGTGCTAACCACTGCTGTTACAGGAAGTAGGAGAGCACATTGTAGATATCCTAACTATGACCTTTCAGCGCTCCCGAGATATAGGAGTCATCCTTCTGGATTGGAAAATTGCATACATCTCTCCATGTTTTAAGAAGGACGAAAGAGGAAAACCAGAGAACGACAGACCAGTTCGACTAACATTTGTGATGGGGAAATTGGAGTTGATAATCAAGGACAGGGTAACTAAACACCCTGAAAATTTTCAGGTAATAAGGGAGAGCCAGCATGGACTCATGACACGTATGTCATACCTAACAGAGTTAAAGAGTCATAGAGATGTACAGCACGGAAACAGACCCTTCGGTCCAACCCGTCCATGCCAACCAGATATCCCAACCTAATCTAGTCCCACCTGCCAGCACATGGCCCATATCCCTCCAAACCCTTCCTATTCATAGACCCATCCAAATGCCTTTTAAATGTTGCAATTGTACTAGCCTCCACCACTTCCTCTGGCAGCTCATTCCATACATGCACCACCCTCTGTGTGAAAAAGTTGCTCCTTAGGTTTCTTTTATATCTTTCCCCTCTCACCCTAAACCTATGCCCATTCATTTTTGAAGAGGGGATTTGTTGTTTATATGGACTTTCAGAAGGCATTTGATAAACGCCCACATCAGAGACTGTTACTAAAGTCAGAGGCCCATGGAATTTAGGGCTAATTACTGGCATAGTTGGGAAACTGGTTGAGTGGCAGGTGAATGAGTAGGTTCTGAAATTGGCAAGATGTGACCAGCGTTGTCCCCCAAAGGTCACTATTAAGGCTCAATTACTCACACTATTTATTAACGACCTGGATAATAGTATAGAAAGTCATACACCTAAATTTGCAAGAATATGGGCGAGAAAGCAGGCATGAGAGATTAGCATTAGGTAATGATGCTCATTTGAAAGGCTGGAGTGGGCACGATGGGCCAAACAGCTTCCTGTGCTGTAACAATTCAGAGAGAAGCTGCTTGCAATAAAAATTTGCAGGGAGCAGAAAGCACAGATCTTGCTTTCATTAAGTCAAGTCATTGAGTTTAAGAGCAGGAAGGTTTTACTGGAACTGCGCAAAATGTCGGTTAGGCAACAGCTAGAGGACTGTGTGCAGTTCTGGAATGGACATTATAGGAGTGATGTGATAGCACTGGAGAAGGTGCAGACGAGATTTATCAGGATGTTGGCTGGGCTGGAGAGTTATGAAGAGAGATCGGAGAGACTGGGGTTGTTTTCCTTAGAGCAGAGGAGACTGAAAGGGATCATGATTGAGATGTATAAATTGATGAGGGGTGTAGGCAGGGTAGATATGAGGAGACAGTGAGGTCTGCAGATGCTTGAGATTAGAGTTGAGAGTGTGTTGCTGAAAAAGCACAGCAGGTCAGGCAGCATCTGAGGAGCAGGTAAATCGATGTTTCAGGCCGAAGCCTTTCATCAGGAACAGATACGAGGAGACTCTTACCTTTTATGGAGGGATCAATAACCAGGGCATAGATTTAAGGGAAAGGGCAAGAGATTTAGTGGAGATTGGGGGAAAAGCTTTTCACCCAGAGGATGGGAGATCCTGGAACTCACTGCCTGTAAGAGTGGTAGAGGCAGAAGCCCTCATAACATTCAAGAAGTATTTTGACGTACACTTGCAATGCCAAGACAAATAAGGCTAGGGCCAAGTGCTAGAAAATGTCAGTAGAATAATATGGTGGTTGTTTTTGTCCCATGCAGACTTGATGAACTGAATGGGGCTTTTTTTCTGTGCTGTATACATTTGTGACTATGACTGTATGACATCTAACTATTCATCCTTCATGGGACTCAATTTGATGAAAGAAACTATTGATGCTTCACCAGCCACTTAAAAAAAACGAAATATTTTTATATTGTTTATATATTCAAATAAAAAACAGGTGAGGCACTGTTAGCGGGCATTGAATGCTTATTAGCCTAGTGCCACAGTGTTAGAAGAAAGTTCTCATTTAAATAGCAATGTAATGAGATATGTATTTGCAGGGCGGCTGGTTGAAATAGATTTTCCAGAATTTATTAACATTTACTGAACAATTCAACGATATGATGTCACTGCTGGCACATTTTAAAAACCACACTCACCATTTGAGTGGAAACTGTCCAGTCAATTGCTGATAAAGGACGATCATTTTAAAGTGGAGGCCATATCAGGGATGGGGACGGGGTTGTAGGTACAAAAATCATCCAAGATGGCAGTCAGTAATCCTTATTGGATACTGGACTTTGTAAGTAGAGGCTTGGGTGGAATTTAATGGTCATGATGGTGGACCTGTCCTCCTAAAGGAGAGAGGGTACCAATCCTGCTGCATCCATGAGGACCAATCATGATTAAATCATGAGAAGGCAGCCAGTGTGTTCCAAATTCTACTTGATGCAATGGCCCAGTGGAACGTCTGATGTGCTACTGGGAATGTCACAGACTGACAGACCTGCTGAACACTTCCTGCTGCTGAGGATTGTTGACAAAACCTTCAGGAAAGAAAAAAAACAAAGGTGAGTAGGGTGAGAGGTCGGAGGCAAGTTAGGTAGGTCCTAGCTAGGTTTGATGTCTTCCCCCCACCAGGCTTTTCCCGTGCAAACAAACTGGATGCCCGAGTTGGAAGGACCCATCCACAAGACCACAGGTAAGTATGCCAGGTTCCAGATAGTGGTTTGCCCACTGACACTGGTTCTTGAGGACTACTGGCAGCAAAAGGATGCTCTTAAATTGCCACTTAAAGGATTCAGTTGGCCTGTGGCTAGGAAGGCTGTTATTGACCCTTTGCTCTGGGCTTGGTCGGGATTGAGGGGTTGCTAGGTGGTGTGAATGCAGGGCTGAGGGGCCAGGGCCCTGTTCTTTGCAAACAGGGAGAACATGCAGTTGCACAGCACCTAGTATCAATTAAAAAACAATTTAAAAAGTCAAATGTGTCTTTCTTCAGAAATACTCAAGTCCTGCAAAATGCTTGTTTATACACAAACATTTGTGATGTGGTGCAAACTGCTAGATTTATAATCATCTGACATTTTGGTTCCGTTTTTTTGAGTTCATAAACAATGTGCTTTCTGGGTGCCTGAAGTTAATTATTAACTTGAAGATATTTATGTAGCTATGGTGATTTATTTTAAAATAGATTGCATGGCCTGGCTTTAGACTGGAGTATTTTGTGGACTTCCTTCTTTTTCAGATTGCTTTGTAATCCAGCAAGGTAAATTATGGGCCCTCAAAATTTGTTAGAGACTTCTAAAACTTGTTTCTCTTAAGTTTTAAAAACAAAATAAAAAATCATTCCTAACTTAGACAGGGAAACTTTGATTTTAATTTTGACTTTGAATTTTGGGCAGTCACATAATGTCTTTGGAATAAGAGGCTATGTAGATGAGTGCTCTGAGAAGGGAAAGCTAAATTGTGATGCAGTTTACCACAGAGTGAGGAGTTAATGTTAGTCCCATATCAAAAATATTGACATAAAACTGTGAAAAGATGACTTAAAGCTGAGTACATTGAAGCAGGTGTATGTCAGCTCAAGGGAGAAGCTGTTTGCAGTTTCAGTCCAAAAGTTGAAGTCATGCATGATTTAAACCTACCGGGAAATTAAATACAAGGACCTGGAGGTGAATATTGCACACTTGGTGGTTTATGTTGCTATACAAAAGCTGTTTTGTTTCATTTCAATTTAGGGAGAAACAAAAGAGCATTTTGAGATTAATGAGATTCCACTTTTACTGTATGTTTCGGAATACTTGAATTTGTGTTACAAGGAGATAGGAGAAAGTGAGGACCGCAAATGCTGGAGATCAGAGCTGAAAAAATGTGTTGCTGGAAAAGCGCAGCAGGTCAGGTAGCATCAAAGGAGCAGGAGAATCGACATTTCGGGCATAAGCCCTTCTTCAGGAATCCCTGAGATGGTTTGGTTTATTTTATTTTAATGTCATTTCGTTTAATAATAAAAGTAAAATTCATTAACGTAAAATCTGAAGCATTCCGTACTTACAGTTTAGCTAGAGATTGCTTTGTTAAAACCAGAATGAATCAAAACATGATCTATCAAGCCAGGTTTCTGTCCAGCATCTGACTTTTCCAGTAATAGCATCAGCTGGGGCCATAAGGACATAAGCTCAAGGGCTTTATCAGCCAAGCAGTGATGATGGCAGATTTGAAGGCAGGATGGACAGTGCTCGAGGAGAGAGAAGTGTTAACAATATCTGCTAACAAAAGGCACGGCCAAGGGAGTAGGGTGGTGGTCAGCAATTTGGTGTGATGATGGAGGAAGAACAACAAAGGGTCCTAAGGGCAAGATGAGCATGAACAGGGCATAAGGGAAATTGGGGGCGAAACTTGAGAAAGATGCATGCTAAAGGATGAGGTACTGAAGTAACAGGTTCACATTGGACACCATTTCCTTGGCCCTGCACCCATCCCTGGAACATCTGGACAACAAGGACACCTATGTCAGACTCCTACTCATCGACTACAGCTCCACCTTTAACACCATAATCCCCTCCAGACTGATCTCCAAACTCCAAGAGCTAGGTCTCAGTTCCAACCTCTGCAACTGGATCTGCAGCTTCCTGACCCATAGACCGTAATCAGCGACGATAGACAACTGCACCTGATCCACAATAACACTCAACACTAGAGCCCCCCCCCAAGGTTGCATTCTCAGTCCCCTACTGTACTCCCTGTACACCCACGACTGTGTAGCCAAATTCTGAATGAACACCATCTCGGAGTTTGCTGACAACACCATCTGTGGTAGGACGGATATCAAATAACGACAAATATCGAAGAGTGATCGAATGCTTGGTGTCGTGGTGTAATCATAACAATCTCAATCTCAATGTAGGTAAAACAAAAGAAGTGACCACCAATTTCAGAAAGAAAGGAGGAGAACATGCCCACAGCTACATCAACAGAATGGAGGTTGAGAGGCTGGAGAGCGTCATGCTCCCAGGAGTGACGACAACCAACATCCTGCCATGGACTTCCCATGTAGATGTGACAGTCAAGTAGCCACAAAACTGCCTCTTCTTCCTCAGACGGCTCAGGAAATTTGGCATGTCCTTCACTAACTTCTACAGAGGCACCATTGAAAGCAAATTATCCAGGCGCATAACAGCCTGGTACGGCAACTGCTCTGCCCAGGATTGTAGGAAACTACAGAAGGTTGTGTGCACAGCCCAGACCATCGCGGAAGCCAACCTTCCATCCACTGACTCCATTTAAACTTCCCGTTGCCGTGGAAAGGCTGCCAACATCATCAAAAACCCCTCCGATCGAGTAATGCTATCTTACAACCTCTTCTGTAAGGCAGAAGATACAGAAATTTGAACAGACGCACCAACAAGTTTAAGAACAGCTTTTTTCCTGCCATTATCAGACTGACAAGTGGGCTCTAACTCGAAATAATACTGATCTGTTAATGTTGATCTTGCCTACTGCACCTCCTGTGCAGTGTAATCTGTATGCCTCACTCTCACAAAGCACCCTATGCTCTGTATGTCCTTACTTATTATGATCTACCTGTACTGCTTGCAAACAAAGCTTTTTACTGTACTCAGGTATATGTGACTGCAGTAAACCAAAGAGGAAGGGTGAGATTTTGTAAAGCCAATTGAACAGATGGTTGGTACAATGGTTAAAACCGAAATCATGAGTGGCATTACAAGTCACGTTCCAGAAATAATTGAATAGGTATCTGCAACTGTGGAAGGTATTACAATAGCATGCTGAAATTGATTGAGATTACAAATATCAGATGGAGTGGATAGTGAAATGTCACTCAAACTTGAGTCAGAGCAGGTAAGTAAAGAAGCATAATGAGAGCCCAGCCAAAGAACACAAACTTATAACATTTTGTTCTGTTATAGTCAGTACCAATGAGGGAAAAAATACTTAAACATGACACAAAATGAGTAAACAAATGATTCATAATCTTGTCAGATTTCCAATACTCTAAAAACAAACTGACAAGATGACAAATGGAAAAGGGAAAAAGAAAATGGACTTTCACATAGTTTGTTCAGGACACTGTCCTTACAAAGTACACAAGGGGTCCAAAAGAGGAATCACTGTTATATCTAGTAACAAAGAACAAACTGGAGTAAACAAGAGCTGGAGGCATCGGGAAACTTCTAGGTAATAGCAATCACAGAATAAAATAACATTTTAAACATGAGGTTTGCATTATCCAAGAGAAATGAAACAGAAGATCAAGATAATGGATTCTGTAAATGATAAAGTACAGTAATCCAAGGAGAATGAGAAATCAAACATCTGAATCTGCTCTTGCTTACAATGCCACCTTTATATCATTAGAAAATTTGGATGTGTAACTTCGATCACATCATCTCAGTTGTTAACTAATTTGGGCCAACTCAGCTCGTCCACTTAAAATGATGCACTCGTTTTATAGTTGGATGCAAAACAGTTGAGACAGGATTTGCTCATTTTGGGAGATCATTCTCACTATGAAAGTACGGGGGGAGAAATACAGTGCTTCAAAATGCTATAGAAATAGAAATTCATTTGCATGTGGTCAAAGAGCAAAATTTTTGGGTTCAGTGATCTATTCTAATGTGCTCGTTCCCACTTGGTTTTATAAAAGTAAGCTTTAATCACAGAGGAACTACATTTTAAATTATTTCATGGGATATGGATATGTTGGCTAGACTGCCATTTAATGCCCATCTCTAATTGTCCTGGGAAGGTAATAATGAGCCCTCTTATTAAACAACTGCAGGCCACATTGTGAGGATGCACCCACGGCGCTATTAAGGAGAGTGTTCTAGGATTTTGATCCATTGATGGTGAAGTTGAGATATTTCTAAGTCAGGATGGTGTGTGGCTTGGAAGGGAACCTACAGGTGGTGTTATTTCTATATGTTGCTGCCCTTGTTCTTCTAGGTGATAGAGTCATAGTCATAGAATCCTACAGCACAGAAACACACTTTTTGGTCTAACTAGTCCATGCCAACATGATATCTTAAACTGATGTAGTCCCATGTGCTAGCAGTTGGCCCATATCCCTCTAAACCCTTCCTATTCATATACCCATCTAGATGTCTTTTAAATGTTGTAATTGTACTTGCCTCTACCACTTCCTCTGGCAACTCATTCCATATACACATTACTCTCTGCTTGAAAAAGTTAACCCTCAGGTCCCTTTTAAATCTTTCCTCTCTCACCTTAAACCCAAACCTTCCAGTTTTGGACTCGCCTACCCTGGGAAAAAGACCTTCACTATTCACCCTATCCATGCCCCTCATGATTTCATAAACCTATATAAAAGGTCATCCCTCACCCTCCAATGCTCCAAGGAAAAAAGCCCCAGCCTATTCAGCTTCTCCCTATAGCTTAAACCCCCCAATCCCAACAACATCTTTGTAAATCTTTTCTGAATCTTTTCAAGTTTAACAACATCCTTCCTGTAGCATGAGACCAGAACTGAATGCATCATTCCAGAGGTAACCTAACGAATGCCCTGTACAGCCACAACATGACTTCCCAACTCAGATAATCAATGTATTGACCATTGAAGGCAAGCATGTCAAATGCTTTCTTCACTATCCTATCTATCTGCAATGCCACTTTCAAGGAACAATGCACCTGCACCCCTAGGTCCCTTTGTTTGACAACATTGTCCAGGACCCTATCTTTAATTGTACAAGTCCTGCCCTGATTTGCCTTACCATAATACAACACCTCACATTTGTCTAAATTAAACTATCGGCTACTCCTCGGCCCATCTGTTCAAGGTCCCATTGTACTCTGATGTAACCTTCTTCGCTGTCCACTACACCATCAATTTTGGAGTCATCTGCAAACTGACTAACCATATCTCCTTTATTCATATCCAAATCATTGATATAAATGATGAAAAGCAGAGGACCCAGCACCAATCCTTGAGGAACACCACTGGTCACAGGCCTTCATTCAGAAAAATAGCCCTACAGCACCACCTTCAAACCAAATTTATATCTAGTTGGCTAGCTCCCCCTGGATTCCATGTGATCTAACTTTGCTAACCAGTGCAGCACTTGATCAAATCACTAGCTGAAGCCCATATAGACCATATCTACTACTCAGCCTTCAATCTTCTTTGTCACTCCTCCAAAAAGCTGATTCAAGATTGTGAGACATGATTTCCCATTTGCAAAGCCATGTTGACTACCCTAATCAGTCCTTGCCTATCCAAATGCATGTAAATCCTGTCCCTCAGAATCCTCTCCAATAACTTACCCATCACTGACATCAGGCTCACTGGTCTGTAGGTCCCTGGCTTTTCCTTGTCACCTTTCAGAAATAATGGCACTACGTTAGCAATCTCCAGTATTCTGGCACCTCACCGGTGGCTATCGATGATACAAATATCTCTGAAAGGAGCCCAGCAATCTCTTTCCTAGCTTCTCACCTGATTGGATACACCCAATCAGGTCCCAAGGATTTACCCATCTTTATGTGTATTAAGATGTCCAGCATCTCTTCCTCTGTAATATAGCACTTTTCAAGATATCATTAATTATTTCCCCAAGTTTTCTAGTTTCCACATCCTTCTCCATGGTATATACTGACATGAAATGCTCATTTAGTATCTCACCCATCTGCGGTTCCACACAGACAGTCTTGCTCTTTAAGGGGCCCTATTCTCTCCCTACTTACTCGTTTTCCCTTCATGTATTTGTAGAATCTCTTTGGATTCTCCTTGACACTATTTGCCAAAGATATCTTGTTTCCCCTTTGTTGCCTTCCTGCTTTCCCTCTCGAGGATACTCCTACTGTCCTTGTACTCTGTTAGGGATTCACTTGATTTCAGCTGTCAATGCCTCACATATGCCTCCACCTTTTTCTTGACCAGAGTGTCAATTTTTCTCATCATCCAGCATTCCCTACACCTACCAGCTTTGCCTTTCACCTTAACAGAAACATACTGTCTCTGAACTCTCATTATCTCATTTTTAGTGGCCTCCTACTTTCCAACTGCCCATTTACCTGCAAATAACCTCCCCCATCAACACTTGAAAGTTCTTGCCTAATACCATCAAAATTGGCTTTACTCCAATATAGAACTTTAACTTTTAGATCAAGTCTATCCTTTTCCATAACTATTTAAAAGCTAATAGAATTATGATTACTAGCCTCAAAGTGCTCCTCCACTGACATCTCAGTCAATTACTCTGTCTCATTTCCCAAGAGAAGGTCAGGTTTTGCACTTCAGTCATTATATCTACATTCTGAATAGGAAAATGTTCATGATCAAATTCCTCTCCATCAAAGTCCTTAACACTATGGCAGTCCTAGTCTATGTTTGGAAGTAAAATAATCCCCCATCCCCTATTAGTCTTACAGATATCTGAGAATTCCTCACATATTTGCTTCTCGATTTCCTGCTGACTATTGGGGGTTTATAGTACAATGTCAATAAGATGATCATCCCTTTGTCATTTCTCAGTTCCACCCAATAACTTCATTAGACATTCTCCCAAGAGTATCCTCCCAAGTATAGCCATAATGTTATCCCAAACTAAAAATACCACTCCCCCACCCCCATCTTTCCTGCAGCATCTATACCCTGGAGCATTAAGTTGCTGGTCCTGCCTCTCCCTGAGCTACATTTTTACAATAGTGATGATATCCCAGTCCCATGTTCCCAACCATGTCCTGAGTTCACCTGCCTTAGCAACTAGACCTCTTGCATTGAAATAAATGCTGTTTAAATTTATCAAGCTTACCCCATTCTCTGCTTTGTTCTTGCCTACCTTGACTATTTAACTTGCTCCTCTTCTCTGCTGTACCAGTCTCAGACTAATCTCTCTTTGTCCCACCCACCTACCTTGTTAAAGCCTCCTCTGTAGCATGAGCAAATCTCCCCGCCTGGGGGATATTGGTCCCTTTCTAATTGCCCTTGTAACATAGGTTGCTTCTACCCAGATGAGGTCCCAGTGATCCAAAACTGAATATCTTCTTAAAAAAGAAAATTATATTTTTGTTGATTTCTAGCGCCATTCTCTGACCTCTCCATGTGGTCACTCTCCCCAAATTTTGTCTCACTCGTGCTCTTTTCTCCCATTTGAAGTATTGGCATTTTGGATGTTTATTTTAAAAGAAAATCCAAAACAATGCAAGAAAAATTTATAAAAACAATAATTACAGCTCTAAGAAAGTGAGGAAATCAGCTCCTACACTAAAAAACTCAAAAACAAAGAGAAGTGACCTTATACAGGTTTACAAAATTATGAGGGGCATGGATAGGATAAATAGACAAAGTCTTTTCCCTGGGATCGGGGAGTCCAGAAGTAGAGGGCATAGGTTTAGGGTGAGAGGGGAAAGATACAAAAGAGACCTAAGGGGCAACTTTTTCACGCAGAGGGTGGTGCGTGTATGGAATGAGCTGCCAGAGAATGTGGTGGAGGCTGGTACAATTACAACATTTAAGAGGCACTTGGATGGGTATATGAATAGAAGGGTTTGGAGGGATATGGGCCAGGTGCTGGCAGGTGGGACTAGATTGGGTTGGGATGTCTGGTCAGCATGGACGGGTTGGACTGAAAGGTCTGTTTCCATGCTGTACATCTCTATGGCTCTATTATAGCCAGGATATTCTCCCATCCACCATTTTGTGTGTGTGGGGGGGTGGAGTTTGGAAGGTGTCCAGGGAGTCTTGGTGAGTTGTCGCAGTGCATCTTGTCGATGGTAAACACTGCTATTACTGAGTGTCAGTGGTGAAGGGAGTGGACGTGGAAGCTGTAGATGGGGTGTCAACCAGTGGGATGCTTTGACTTCCGTGGTGTCGAGCTTCTTGAGTGTTATTGAAGCCGCACTCATCCAATCAAGTGGAGAGTACTCCATAACCCTCCTGAATGGTACTGTGTAGATTATATAGAGGCTTTGGAAAACAAAGAGATGTGTTACTCATCTCTGAATTCCTAGCCTTTGACCTACTCTTGCAGTTACAGGACATGGCTGGTCCAGTTCAATTTTTGGTCAAGGATAACTCACAGTCTGTTGATAGTGAGTGATTCTGTGATGCTAACACCATTGAACATCGAAAGGAGATTATAAATTTGTCTCATCCTATTTGAGATGAGCATTCACATGATTTGATTTTTACGTGTCAAGCCTGGCCTGAATGTTGTTCAGGTCTTGCTGCATTTTGGAACAGGCTGTTTGATGAGTTTGAGGTGGTACAAATTGTACTGCAGACTGTCTAATCATCAAACATCCCGCCACTGACTTTACAATGAACGGAAGATCATTGATGCAGCATTTGAATATCCCTGGGTCTCAGAAAGCACCTTGAGAAACTTGAACAACACTCTGGCATGGAGATAGTTGGACACAAACAAAACAACCACCTACACATTTTGAATGATGGTCTGTGGATGTCTGCACATACATAGTGCCTGAGGCTGCTTGATCTTTATCTTGAAGCCTGACTTGTTAACTCCTTATGTATATACATTCCTTCATTTAAACTCATACATAGCTTATTAAGCAACGGTCTCTAGTGTAGTGTCGAAGACCTCTCTGTTCACATACTCATTCCAGATTGGTGTTTTCTCTCTTACAAATACCAGACTCACATTATCAGTTACATCATGATGAATCTCGTTATATCACGGCAGGATTCTGTGTCACATCAACAGCAAAAAGGAGTTTGCACCTCATTGAGAATGGCTGCCAATACTAATTTCCCCTTACTGGGATAACTAGTGGCTTGACAGCACGTTCATCATCCAACTAACAACAATGGGTGATGTCTTAAAGTTTGAAGGATCAAAATTAATAAGTCCTGCAGATGTAGGTGTTGGACCCTCATCTTCAAAGCCAAGGAAAAGACTGTAACATCTCCATCTGACGTAGTACTTGTAAAACCATCAATGAACGAATGGCCACGGCTGTGGTCAGGTGTGGTTTCAAAGCTTGATTGACCTGTTTGTCTTTGACAGGCTACATCCATTTGACTGACCATGTCCTGAGGCTACTGGGAATTGGCCTTTTACTTACCTGAATTGGCTGCCTGCCACTTGCGGGGGAGGTGGGGTGGGGGGGGGGGGTGGGGGGTGGGTGCCTTCTATTCCCGAACCCAACTCCAGGAAAATGAACCTGGTTCTGTCTTCCATCAGGTGAAAGTGAGGACTGCAGATGCTGGAGATTAGAATCAAGGTTAGAGTGGTGCTGGAAAAGCACAGCAGGTCAGGCAGCATCCGAGGAGCAGGAAAAATTGACATTTCAGGCAGGAGCCTTTCATCAAAAATGAGGCTGGAAGCCTTGGGGGTGGAGTGATAAATGGAATGGGGTGGGGCTGGGGAGAAGGTAGATGAGAGTGCAATAGGTGGATGGAGGTGGGGGTAAAGGTGATAGGAGGGTGGAGCAGATAGGTGGGAAGGAAGATTGACAGGTGGGACAGGTCATAAGGATAGTGTGAGCTGGAAGTTTGGAACTGGGGTAAGGTGGGGGAGTGGGAAATGAGGAAACTGGTGAAGTCCACTATTGCACACTCAACTACCTTCTCCCCAGCCCCACCCCCTCCCATTTATCTAACCACTCCCGAGGCTACAGCCTCCTTTCTGATGAAGGGCTCCTGCCTGAAACATCGATCTCCCTGCTCCTCGGATGCTGCCTGGCCTGCTGTGCTTTTCCAGCACCTCTCTAATCTGTCTGTTATCAGTCATGAGAGAGAGCACACAAGAGAGATACATACATTTGATTTGTCAAAGTTAATCCTCAGGCTAAAATGCCATCCCACATATTTTTCACCATCTGAGAACAAAGCAGAACCTCTGAATCAATGTAATTTTGTCTCAGTACACCCATTGTTAATGCCTCCTGTCACATCAGCACTATGCCATCCTAGATCAGTCATCACAAGGCGCCCACATTCCTACATGAGCAGGGGTAATTGAGTGCTAGTTTCCTCATCATTCCTAGTTTGGGGCTACAGAGAAAGGGGTTTGTCCTTTGTGATGACCAGACTTCTAAAATTCACCCAATTGTGTCAAACAAGTTCAACTCCACAGTTGCAGAATATAACCACAACTGTTTCTGTCAGCAAAGAAAAAAAAAAGATATCCTTGGCTTCCTTCACCGTCAAACTCTAGTCATCCAACGCCTGGAGGTAGAATGCCTCATCTTCCACCTTGTGATCCTCCAACCACACAGGATCAATGTTGATTTCACTAGTATCCTCATTTCCTCTGTACCCACCTTATCCCAGATCTAACCTTCTAACTCAGCACTGCCCTCTTGAACTGTCCTACCTGTCCACCTTCCTTCCCACCTGTCCGCTCCACCCTCTTCTCACCATCACCCCCCCCAATTTCATCTACCTATTGCATTCCCAGCTACCTTCCCCTCAGCCCTATCCCTCCTTCCATTTATCTCTCAGCCGCCTTGAGCACTCCCCTCCAACATTCCTGATGAAGAGTTTATGTTCGAACATCGATTCCCCTGCTCCTCGGATGCTGCCTGACCGGCTATGCTTTTCCAGCACCACACGTTTTGACTTAGAGGTTTGATACCCTCATTTGAAATTGACTTTTTTTGGCAGCTACTTGTACAAAATAAAACCATTTGCCCACTTATCTGCACATAGAAAGCAAATATCAAATGCTTTATTTTACAGTCAGAACAATCTTGGCTGACACCAATCTTATATCCATCAAGATATTTTCCAGGAGATGTCACTGAATAGTGATTAGAAGAGTCACACTCACTACTATCCTAAAATAGGCATACAAAGGCCAAGATCAGCTCCACCACCATTGTGAAAATTCAAAGTTGGCTTGTACAACAGGGAAACAAGTTATTAACCCAGCATTCCAGGGCACAGGAGGAGGAAGGGCCTACCTGAAGAAAACGAGGCCCAATTCTGGATTGATGACGAAGATCGTGAGGAATAATAAAATGAATTTCCATTTCATCACCAGGTACCTGAATAAACAAACAGCCAGAGTCAGACATCTGGGTGAATCTTAGACAGCACAGCTCCTTCAGCTGATCCCATCTTCACTGCTGTTTTCTTCCACAAGCCATGCCTTCTAAAATGTAGTTACTCCAGATATTGAACCAGAAGAACTATAGAACCATAGAAAAGATACAGGCCCATCATGTCTGTGCTAGCAACAGTCCTCTGAACAGACACATCAGGTGGTTCACACTGCATCCTTCACCTCAACTGGTGCACTCACCCACCCTCAGAATTGGCCAAGGGCTGTTGCCAGAGAAGCAGCAGAAGAGAGTCCAGGCCTGTTGCTGGAAAAGTGAGAGTTCTGAGGGTTTTGTGGGGAGAGGAGCTTCAGAGAGAGAGGTTGGAGAGTGGTGTTTCTGATCCCCCTTCTGAATCCTATTTAGAATCGTATCAGCTAACACTGGTCTATTGCATGAAGATTTCCTCTGCTAAAGTGATTATCATTGATATTTGATTAGTTCCTGCAATACTCTTTATTTACATGATAATACATGCTGTACTGTGAAGTAGCACATCTCTCTTTGTGGTACAGATTGTTCCTTCCCATTTCTCAGGATCCAGTACACAACTGCTGTTATTCTTACTGGATCATATTTATCTCTATCTAATCACTCTTCAGTTGCAAGAGGGTGGAGTGGGAGAAGAAAGAGAGAAGGTAACCAGGCTTACAAATGGAAGGAGTATGGAAAAGAGGCTGCAAATGGGAAGGGTTGGGAATGGTGGCCATATAATGTTCGGTACACTACATGTTTAAAATGTTCCAGTCGCTTTGTACCTACACAATAAGAATGTATTATAGAATCAGAGACATACAGCATGGAAACAGACCCTTCGGTCCAACTCGTCCATGCCGACCAGATAATTTCCCCTAAATTAATCTAGTCCCATTTGCCATCATTTGGTCCATATCCCTCTAAACTCTTCCTATCCATATAGCCATTCAGATGCCTTTTAGGTGTTGTAATAATACCAGCCTCCACCACTTCCTCTGGCAGCTCATTCTATCCAAACATATCCTCTGCATGAAATTGTTGCCCCTTAGGTCCCTTTTAAATCTTTTCCCTCTCACGTTAAACCTATGCCCTTGAGTTTTGGATCCACTACCTTGCGGAAAAAGACCTTGACTACTTATCCATGCCCCTCGTGATTTTATAGACCTCTAAGGTAATCCCTCAGCCTCTGCCACTCCATAATTGTGATCTCAGAGTATGTGGAAGGTGTGTTTAGGGAAAAGGCTTTACATGCACAGATGTCTATTAGTTACTCTGAGAAAAATGCGTGCCTATTATCCTGTACTAAAATGAAATACCATGGTGTTGAGAGAATTTCAGGTGAGTTGTGGCTTGAAGTTGAATGGTGAATTGGTAATTGGGGACTTGATGAATTCTTCTAATTCTGCTTCAGTCCAAATTCGCCACATCAACACTAAAACATTTCATGACTGCATCAGCTAACAAGTGAGTTTGTGAAAACAAGAAAAAGGAATCTCTGAAAGCCAAAACGTTGCCCAGGCAAATAAAACATGCTTTCCGCCCTACCAAATGTCACAAACGGTGAAGCAAGGGGAGGGGCAATGCACACGTGAGCACAAGTTAGAGAGAAAGAGAGCACAGACAAGTCTCCATTGGTGATTCAGGGCACCTTAGCTATTTCAACTCACAGGTCATACTTTGGAATAGCAAAGGAAAGGTGTGACTAGCTATCACTGTTTCCAGAGACCCATGGCTGAAGATGAAGGATTCTATGTCAGCCACGGATATCTGAGGCATATGAGCACATGAACATTTTCACTGAGAGTAGCCGACCACGTAGAATGTGGGCTCTGGCACACAACAATTCAGTTGCTTCAAAATAATTACTGTGGTAACATGTTCACTTTGTAACTTCAGGTGTTTATGGTCATTGTAAATTGGAGGGATATATAACAATAAAAAAAGCTGGTCCAGGTAGTAACTAACTCTGCAGGTTCCAGAGATATTGTCAGGGAAATTCATTGACCTTTTATAAGTAAGTCAGTGCACTACTTATATAGAACTCCATTGAACATTGCAGTACAGGATCCCTCCAGCAGACCAATTACCATGGCGATATAAAAGCTGCAATTCTGAAAGCCCTCAACAGTAACTGGGGACAAAAATGCAGCCTTGCAGTTTTCACATGAACACCAAGAACAAGCTTCTTTTCAATAAAGAAAAGGGTTAGCTGAAAATCAAAAGCAGTAAATAATTGGAGCTGGACACTATGGGCGGCGCGGTGGCACAGTGGTTAGCACTGCTGCCTCACAGCGCTAGAAGACCCAGGTTCAATTCCCGCCTCAGGCGACTGACTGTGCGGAGTTTGCACATTCTTCCCGTGTCTGAGTGGGTTTCCTCCGGGTGCTCCAGTTTCCTCCCACAGTCCAAAGATGTGCAGGTCAGGTGAGTTGGCCATACTAAATTGCCTGTAGTGTTAGGTAAAGGGTAAATGTAAATGTAGGGGTAGGGGTGGGTTGCGCTTCGGCGGGTCGGTGTGGACTTGTTGGGCCGAAGGGCCTGTTTCCACACTGTAATGTAATCTAATCTAATTACTAGTTGGGCAATGCTGTTGGAACTTGGTGCCAAACCTAGATCATGGATCCCTCAGAACACCCTACACAATACTTTCCCTCTGTGGTGGACAGGAGATTTCACTGCACGATGATGGCAGAGGTGGATGTTCAACTCGCAGCAACCATCAGTCACAGAACACTTAGCTGATTTGTTTTGTCAAGCAGCTCTAGGAAAACTCTGCCCCTCTCTGACAAAAGTAAAATTTGATTCTTCAGTCAAGAACTGCAAATGAGTGCCAAGGGTCCGCTTCCAATTTTCTGGAACTCTCCTCTGACAGAGCTGCCACCCAGGGACTGCTGTCGCTGGAAAAGGTTGCTTCACCTACTTTCATATTCATGGACTCAACATTGGAATTGAGGAGATGCAGTCGAACATCCCAGTCTGCTAACAGCAGTGATACTCAGCAATTTCGTTTCAGGCTTTGATAACTATTCTTTGAAAACTTTCCTTGAATATAAAACAGTGGTAAAAGCCAACCGTTGCTCATTTCCATTACAAATGAGAGAGAACAATTCGAACTTGTTGATTCAGCAATGTTCCCCAACTACCTCAGTTAATGTAAATTTGAATGCAGGACCTACTAATAACATCTTTCTGAACAACAGCTTGCATCTTCACAACACTTTTAGTTTGGTAAAGTGTCACAAGGCACCCTCAGCAAAATAAAATTTGATACCAAGTCAGAAGGGGATACTGAGGCCAAAGGACAAAGGTTCAGTCAAAGAGATAGGTTTTAAGTAGCTTCTCAGAGAGGGAGAGAAAGAGATTAAAAGATAGAGAGACTTAAAGAGGGAACACTAACAGGTAGGGCCTAGGCATTGTCACCAATTATGGAGTGATTTAAATTGGTATGACTCAGGATGTACCTGAAGGCTGTTGAACTGAAAGCACATTTTGAAATAAGGAGCAACACCATGGGGAAACCTAATGGCCAAGGTGAGAATTTTGAAATACAAGGACAGTCAAATCAAAATTGAATTTGAAACTACCAAGAGAGTGAGAGAATTTAAAATTACCAAGACAGTTTATAATTAGTACAGGCTTCTACAGTGATAATATGAAAATAAACAATAGATAAATCAAAAGCTCCTTTGCTTATTAAACACAATTCTGGTCTTTTCTAAAAACAGCAAGAAAGTAATATAAACTGTTGAAGAAACTCAGCCGATCCTGCAGCACCTATGGAGAGAGATAGTGAGTTAACATTGAGTCCAACTTGACACCACTTCTTGAAGTTAAGTCTTTTTCTCTAGCTGCCAGATCTGCTGAGTTTCGCCACCACACGGTTTCTACCTCAGATGTCTAACATCTGCAGAATTTTGTTTAGATTGGAAGGAAGTTTTGTCGGAGACAAATCTACTAAAAAAAAGTTTAACAGACTTTAAATTTGGAGGTCAAATGCTCTCTTTTCTCATGACACATAACACTGTAAATGTATAGATTTGCTCCAACAGCTCAAAATATTCAACTCAAATTGTTTTGCATAAAATTTACAAAGTAAAAATGACTTTAGGGCTGTTGTGGCAAATCAGTAGTGTCCTCTGAACCAGGAACTCCGAGTTGGAGTCCCAACAGTCCAAAGGTGAGTAATAGTATTTCTGAGCAAGTTAAAACTCTTTCAAAAAGAGTGAGGAATGTACTAGGAGAGTGACCAAACTAGTGATCACTAGAATAAGTGCAATGACTACAGTGCAGATAAGTAAATACAATGGCCTTGCATGAAATCACAAACACCACAGTTCCCAAATTTGATATATGGTTCATGATGAGTTCACTATCACAGCACTATGTTCACAAGGGCAGAGCTCAAAGAAAGCTGGGGCTGATAAAGGAAGAAGTGCTGGCAACAAGTGCCCACTCACTTTTGGAGTAGGGAAGGGGAAAAATAAATGTGTGTTGTAAGAGATTGAGGATAACTCATTTATAGGTGTTAAAAGTTGTAGTTATTAAAAACATCCATTCCCTCCCCCCTCCCCCCCCCCATTTGAAGTAGTTGTCGACCACATTGATCCAAATTAGCCAGAATAGTTTGACAACGAAACAAAAAGGTGATAAATCTGGATTTACTGCAAATCACAAACAGTGCGCTTCAATTACTTGTTTCAAACAATGAACGGGTACAGATGTCCCTTTTGATCGTATCCTCTACCATACAGAAGACATTCAGTTAGACACCTTTCTCTCATTGTGTAACTTGATATTTTTTTAAAAGAAAAAGAGGCCAGTGGGTAAGAAACCAAAGACAAACAATTAAACTAAAAGCCATCAAACCAAATCCTCCCAACACCGACTTTTTGACATTTAAAATGTAGCCCGTGCACTGCTCTTCTGATCTCTCCAAACAGCTATTTAATATTTGCAGGGGAAAACAATTCCCTGCAGAAAACTCATAAAAAAACAAAATTAATTTCTCCTACACTTCGAAACCATCTGAACTAAAATGCTCAGAATCCTTGCTCTAGCGTCTTTAATTTTCCTAATATTCTTTAAAACAGTGAGAGATATTGTGGGTCAGACAGACAGAAATAGGTACTTTTTTTTCAGTCCAAAAGCTTAAAAATAATTCAGATACGTACAAATATAAAAAAATACTTACTTTAGACGGGAGAAGCACCTTGGAGCCATTAAAGGGAGTGTTAGTTTTAAAAACATACAGATCCCTCTTGAAATAAGATCAGTCCACCTTGCACTTTCTGAACTGTTGCCTCCAGTTGTGCAGAGTTGAAGCAGAAGTTTAATTGTGAATTCACCCCCTTGGGAGAGCTCATCAAAATCAAACTACACCGATCTGTTAGGCACTATTCAGCCTACAGGCAGTGTTGATAGATTCATAACTAGGAGAGAATAGCCTCGGCTTTTACAATGAAGGGCATGTATCTCTGTGGAAGGAATTAACAGCAGCGAACACAGAACAGTAATCAAGTCTTTAAAAAGAAACGATTATGTTGCGAGTTTTTGTTTGAGGTTTGTTCTTCTCCAAAAAATGTCGACCTCGTGACTGAAATGAAAATTACAACTGGTAAACTCCACCTCACTTCTGCCCGCCCCACTTTTAACAAACGCTCAGTTACTAAGTTGTATCTTTACCTGTTTCAGGTTTTACCACTATCAGGTGGCACAGGTATGTGTATGAAGGTATTTGGAATGGAAACAAAGTGCTAAAGAAACTCCACAGGTCTAGCAACATCTGTGGACAAAGAAATCTTTAAAATTTCAGTCCAATATGACTGTTCTTCAGTCTCAGAAAGGATTTTAAATGTCACCTTTTAGCTTAATCCATCCATCCTTTACACTAATCTTCCTGAACCTAACTGTCCCATTGCTTTAGGTCCAAAGCTTGCTGATTTTCCATTGCAAAGTGTTGTCCACATCTGAGTGTTGCAGACTGATTCATTCCAAGGTCCAGGACTACTGTTGACAAATGAACTAAAGTCATGCTTCCCAACCCTTTTCTATCTATGACCCCATTTCAAAGCTTAGAAATGATCAATGATCGGTCTGTCAGGATGATTGGAGTCGGTTGTTGGCAGTCCAACTTTGAACCTCAGTCGCCGTTTTGGGAAGCCCTGCACTAAAGCATAGGCCAGCTTCTGGGCAGTGGTTAGCTCAGTTGGCTGGATGACTGGTTTGCCATACCAGTGATACCCATAGCATGTGTTCAATTCCCATCAATAGTTGAGATTACCATGAAGGTCCTCAACTTCACCTGAAGCATGGTTATCCTCACAATAAAGCTGCTACCAGCTTTGTGTGTTTTTGAGTGAGTAGGACCAGTGTTTGGTTATGAGTGAGTAGGGCCAGTGTCTGCTTATGAGTGAGTAGGGCCAGTGTCTGCTTATGAGTGAGTAGGACCAGTGTTTGGTTATGAGTGAGTAGGGCCAGTGTCTGCTTATGAGTGAATAGGGCCAGTGTTCGTAGCAGCTCAGTAAGAAAAGGCTCCATCAGACATTTTAGCCATGGAATCGCGGGGATACCAGAATTTGGATTAAAACAAACCCTTGTTGTGTGTTTGACATGTTGTGTCTGTGCTTTAGACACTTTGACCAGTTTGTATATTAAAAACGCTTTACCCAAGCACTGGGTCCATCTAAAAGAATTTTCTGATGGGCAGACCAAGTGTTATCAAAATCTCGGGACATGTTAAGTGTCGTTCTTGACCCCTCAGTTAAAACTCACTGTGATGGTCTTCCATCTCACTGTCTATCAGGAGCCATTCCCCACTGTGCCATCTGGAGCTGCACACCCTGTGAGGAGAGGCACGGCCTTGGGGAGCGTATCCAGAGGTGGGGGTTAGATGGTGGGATTCCCTCCCTAAATTTGGCTGTGTGCTCTCCCCCACCGAATTAACTGCAGCTCATCTCCCAGTCCATGCAGTGGCATGAACCGGGTTCCTGTGGTGGTGCTAACTGCCTGAGTACCCTACAGTGTCCCGTGCCTGTGCCCCTATAATTGTAGCATTTCCCTCCCGAGCGGTGGCTGTTACAGCCCTGGTGCTGTGTGCTACTGATCCCTATCTCTCACTGCAGGATGGACGGACAGAGGTGGATGGCTCCAATAGTAACTCCCCTTTGTTTTGATCGCCCCCTCCACATGGGACTGGGGTTTGGGGCTTTTACTGGGTGCATTTTTCCCCTTTCTGATTTGGGGTGCACTGATTCACAAGTCCCTTTCTCCCAAGCCCAAGCCATCCTCCTTAACACCTGTTGTTCTAGCTCCTCTATTGTATCCTACAGCGGTTAGGAAGGATTGCTGTTTTAATGGCCTGCAGTCCCCCACCGACCCCACTCCTCCCACATCCTGAGAACTGAGGAAGGGACAATGGATGGTGGGGCTCTGGGACTTTCCCATTTAAGTTTACCCCCCTCACTATCCTGGAGGCCATGGAGAGCCCCTTTTGTTGGTGGAAAATGCATAGGGCTCAGCTGTGGGCTCAAACAGGGATGCTATCTGTATCTCCGCCAATCGTGCCACTTTAAACCAGGCTCTATCACTCATTGGATCATTGTTCTGATGGATTGTGGCCAATGGGTTCATCAGGACAGGGTCAGATCCTGGGGCTGACAAAGGATCCACTCTGGGAGGGTGGGGTTCCCCAGTCTTCACCGGTCTCAGTGTATCTCCGGCTTGTTCTTCAGATTCCTCACAGTCTATCCCATCATTGCTGCCCCCATCTGATTCAATTGTCCCAAATGCACACGCCATTCCCATTCACACAGATAGCCAGGACTTTAATTTTTCAATCTCGTACTAGCTTTGTGAAAGGTCCACGGTGCAGGCTCTGTTTTCTTTATCTGTTGCAGAACTCTGAGTACAGCCTGTAGGATGTTGTATTTGTGGGTCAGATTGTGCACAGCCTTTTGCTCTGTGTCCTGATCACTGACAGTATGCTGTGCCTCCTGGTACACTTTATCGCTCTGGGTCTGAAATTGTCCCACGTGTACCATGTTCATCTGGTCCCTCTGCTCCTTTGCCTCTTCCTTTTTACAGTTCCTGCTTCACTTCCTCCAGCTCCTTACTGAGCTTCACCTTCTGCCATTGCCTACCTCTCAGCTGCTCCATGCAGCTGCCAAACACTTACAGATGTTTGAAGCACGCTTCTTTTGACTCTTCTTGAGTTGTCACATGGCCTTCCACCGGGTGGGATCTTGCTAAGAACCTTCACTGAGGGTGGTGGCATCCAGGTGTATGTCCTTTTCCCCCTCATTTCTAACCTTCCTGAATGTTCTATGGCCTTTGGCCAATAGTGCAGTGTTCAACTCATCCAATGGTGTCACGCCAAGATCCTTTACAATGGTCATGCCATATCCCTTTCTAGTCATATCCCCATCCAGATGCCTTTTAAGTGTTGTGATTGTACCAGCCTCCATCAATTCCTCTGGCAGCTCATTCCATGCACGCACCACCCTCTGAACAGATCATTGCCCCTTAGGTCCCTTTTTATAAAGCAGCTCTTATCGGCATAAAGTGGACCATTTTATTTCTATTGGATAGATGCAAGAAATGATTTAAGTTGCAAAGGAAGATTTTGTCTTTTCCTGTTTGGAAATGGGTATCTAGTGGTTATTATAGAGATTTAGAATCCCATTTGGCCCATCGGGTCTACACCAACCATCCAAAGAGCATCCCACCTAAACCCATCTGTCTAACATATCCCTATAACCCGACAATTTCAATGGCTAATCCGCCAAGCCTGTGCCACCGTTGATCCAGAATTTCTTGTTTTTATAAGTTGACTGGAAAGAGTTGTCCTGTTTTAGATTAGATTAGATTCCCTACAGTGTGGAAACAGGCCCTTCGGCCCAACAAGTCCACACCGACCCGCCAAAGCGTAACCCACCCAAACCCATTCTCCTACATTTACCCCTTCACCTAACACTACGGGCAATTTAGTGTGGCCAGTTCACCTGACCTGCAATTTTTGGATTGTGGGAGGAAACCGGAGCACCCGGAGGAAACCCACGCAGACACGGGGAGAATGTGCAAACTCCACACAGAGAGTCGCCTGAGGCAGGAATTGAACCCGGGTCTCTGGCTCTGCGAGGCAGCAGTGCTAACCACTTTTCTTTTTAACAGAGTCTGGATGAGTTCTGACTTACTTCTGACACTCAATGAGAGAGAGACAGAGAGAGAGAGAGAGACTTTGCCTTTAATCTTCAAACACACGAGCGCTTAGTGAACATTCTTGATCTGTGACTGTCACAGCACACTGCGGCTCCATTAGAACTAGAACAACAGACAGGCTCTCCAAGACGCTGGTGCAGTTGTTTTTAAACATCTTCTCATGTGTGGTTTTGGAACTAGAGAACAAGCTACCTCTTTGTCACAGAGCTGCTTTCTTATACTTCATATCACATACTGTCTTGGGTGTAAGTCACATAATTTTGCAGATGTGACAGTTGACCTCTGCAACTACAGGACATTACAGGATATCCAATGTTTCCATTGGATTTGTTCCTCTGACGTTTCTCCATCAGGTGCCACCACAACCATTTCTGTTCTTAAAAGAAACAAACTGAACTTAGCCAGCCTCTCCTCACTTGAATTTAAGAAGCTCAGAAAAGCTGTTTCCTTTACCACGATGGCAGCTGAGTAGACTTGCTTTAAGTTGACTTAAGATCCTGTCATGATTATGGGAGCCAGTCTTGGCAGTGTGACTGCTGAGATCTGGCTCATAGTTACTCACATCCTGACATCAGAGCAAGTGGAAGTAATTACACAAACAGATGGGGTGAAAATGGGCCTGATCACAGTGTTGGAATGAGAGAGCTGTTCATGATCCACATCTTCACCTTGTGTTCCGTTATCAGAGCGTGACAACTACAAGTGCACTTCCCCAGTTCAGCTGCCAAAGGGAGTTTTAAAAATGTAAATATAATGTGCAGCTTCAGGCGACTGTCTGCACGGAGTTTGCACATTTTCCCTGTGTCTGTGTGGGTTTCCTCCAGCTCCTCCATTATCCTCCCACAGTCCAAAAGATGTGCAGGTCAGGTGAATTAGCCATGCTAAATTGCCTGTAGTGATAAGTGCATTAGTAGGGGAATGGGTCTGGGTGGGTTACTCTTCGACTTGTTAGGCCGAAGGGCCTGTTTCCGCACTGTAGGGAATCTAATCTAAAAATGCGCCATACTCTTATACACAACTAATAAAGGCAAGTGTCACATTTGCTTTCTTATTGACCCCATTAACCTTCCACCTTCAGGGATTTGTAGACAATCACCCCAAGATCCCACTGTGGTTTTGAGCTTTCTACTGTCCTGCTATTCATTGAGTCATTCTTCCAAAGTGCATCACGTTTATCAGGGTTAAATTCAATCTGCCGCTGATCTGTCCATCAGACCAAACTGTTTTTATCCTCAAGTAAACCAAGACCTTCCTTCTCACTGCCAACCAACCAGTCTTTGTGTCATCTACAAACTTGAGCATCATCCCACCCACATTCTGATCTATATTATTGATGAATATTGCAGACAATAAGGGAGCCAGCACTGATCCCTGTGGTATGCCACAGCACAGTGAGATCCAGTCACACAAACAGCCTTTGATCACAACCCTCCATCTCTTGTCGCTAAGCTAATTTTAGATGCATCTTGCAACATTACCTTGGATCCCATGAGCTTTTATTTTCTTTATCAGAATCCCACATTGTCAACGTCCTTGCATCAACTGTCCTGCCCTCATCTAAACAATCGGTTACCTCCTCAAAAAATTCTACAAGATTTGTTAGGCATGACCTCCTTGTGATGAAGTTATGCTGCCTAACCCTGATCAAACCTTGCCTCTCTAAATGGAGATTCATTTACTAGTTCACAATTTTCTTTAATAGTTTCCCAATCACTAATGATAGACTCACTATAGACCTGTGTGCACTCCCTTAGTAATCCTTAGAACTGTTCCCACTGTTCTGATCTTGTGTATGAGTCACAAAACGTTGGTGTTCAAGTGCAGCAGGTAATTAAGAAGGCAAATGGAATATTGTCTTTTATTGCCAGAGGGATGGAGTTTAAAAATAGGGAGATTATGCTGCAGCTGCATAGTGTCCTGATGAGGCTACACCTAATGTACTGTGTCCCCTTTTGGTCTCCTTACTTGAGAAAGAATGTACTGGCATTGGAAGGGATCAGAGGATGTTCATTGGGTTTATTGTGAAACTGAAAGGGTTAGCTTATGAGGAGAGATTGAATAGACTTTGACTATACTTATTGGGATTTAGAAGAATAAGGGGGGGATCTCAAAGAAACATATAGAGTTATGAAGGGAATAAAAACGATAGAAGCAGGGAAGTCGTTTCCACTGGTGGGGGAAACTAGAACTAGGGGACAAAGCTTCAAAATTAGGGGGAGCAGATTTAAGTAGGAGCATCTTCTCCCAAAGGATTGTGAATCTATGGAATTCCCTGCCCAGTAATGCATTTGTGTCTGCCGCATTGAATATTTTCAAGACAAAGATAGATTTTAGAACAGTAAAGGAATTAAAGGTTCCAGGTAACATCCTGCTGAATCTCTTCTGCATCTTCTCCAGTGCAATCACATTGTCCTTCTTGTATGCAGACCATAACTGTACACAGTGCGCCAGGGGAGGCCTGACAAAAGTTCTGTACAGCTGCAACATAACTTTCCTACTCTTATACACAACTAATAACAGCAAGCATCCCATCACAGAGTACAACAGGATCTTGAACCAATGGGCCAATGGGCTGAGGAGTGGCAAACGGAGGTTAATTTAGATAAATGTGAGGTGCTGCATTTGGAAGAGCACATCAGGGCCAGACTTATTGATTTAATGGTAAGGTCCTAGGGAGTGTTGCTGAACAAAGAGACCTTGGAGTGCAGGTTCATAGCTCCTTGAAAGTAGACTAGCAGGTAGATATGATAGTTAAGAAGGCATTTGGTATGCTTTCCTTTATTGGTCAGACCATTGAGTATTGGAGTTGGGAGATCATTTTGCAGGTAGGCCACTTTTGGAATATTGCATGAAATTCTCGTCTCCTTCCTATTGGCAGGATGTTGTGAAATTTGAAAGAGTCCAGGAAAGATTTATAAGGATGTTGCCAGGGTTGGAGGATTTGAGCTATAGGGAGAGGTTGAATAGGCTGGGGCTGTTTTCCCTGGAGCGTCGGAGGCTGAGGGGTGACTTTACAGAGGTTTACAAAATCGTGAGGGGTATGGATAGGATAAATAGACAAGGTATTTTCCCTAGGTCGGGGAGTCCTGAACTAGGGGGCATGGGTTTAGGGTGAGAGGGGAAAGATTTAAAAGGGACCTAAGGGACAACTTTTTCACGGAGAGGGTGGTGCGTGTATGGAATGAGCTGCCAGAGAAACTGGTGGAGGCTGGTACAATTACAGCATTTAAAAGGCATCTGGATGGGTATATGAATAGGAAGGGTTTGGAGGGATATGGGTCAAGTGCTGGCAAATGGGACTAGCTTAGATTAGGATATCTGGTCAGCATGGATGAGTTGGACCAAATGATCTGTTTATGTGCTGTACATCTCTCTGACTCTATGACTCTATTTGCTTTCTTTTGTTTTTGTAAATATTTTTATTGAGAAAAAGATTTCTTTTTTACAAAATTACAAAATCACTACAATATAGTGTAAAAACTTAATAATATAACGACAATAACAGAAAACAAACTACTACTCTACTCCACCAACCACTGAGGAGAGGGAGGGGAAAAAAACCTACAAAAACTTCACTTAAATAAATAACTAAGAAAAAAAAACCAAAATTAAACCAAGTTATACCAATTTATACCAGGCCAACTTACATTCAGTTAAATTGCTACGCTCAGTGCAATCCCATCAAAGCTCCCCACCAATGGGAGCATTAGTAAGCAAACCCGTATTTGTTCAAGTTTCTTCCCCCAGAGGCCCCCGGACCGCCCAGACATAGCCCTCATGACTACACAAAGGCCCTGATCAATATAGCCAACAAGTCTGCATCTATATCATTCAGAAAGGGCTGCCATGTTCTATAAAACAGTTCCATTTACTGGTGTACCATACTCGTAAGGAAGCCCAGGGGGATGTGCTCCATAACTAATCTATGCCAGCCTGAGAATCCTGGGGGATTCTCTGATACCCAGTTCATTAGAATGTTCTTCTTCGCACAGAATGAAAGAATATTAAACAATTTCTTCCCATACATGTCTGAAGAGGGGAGATTTGGAAGACCAAGAGGAGAGACACCGGATCCAACTTAACCTCGGTTCCCAAAACCTCTTCCAAAACACTCGCTGTGGCACCCCAATACCTAGAAAGCTTGTGGCATGACCACAAGCAATGAGTAAGAGTGCCAACATCTGTCTTACATTTGGGGCACATTGGGATGCTCTGTCTTAAATTTTATAGGCTGCTCTGGTGCAAGATGAGCCCTGTGGCATATCTTCAGTTGCACAGCCTGCTTCCTGTTACAAATAGAAATCTTCCTTACGTTCTCCCAAATATCCTCCCACACCTCTGATGAGATTTCCACCCCCAATTCCCGAGTCCAGGTTCTACATAGCCGCTCAATGTCCTTCAAAACATTACTTTTTAACAAGTGATAAAGGGTATTGATCGAGAGAGCGCTCGTAGACTGGAGTACTCTCCTCTCCATATCCGACTTATAGGGACTAACCATCAGTGTAGTCTTTTTTTGTATAAAGTCCCAAACCTGAAAGTAATGAAAGAGGTCCTTCCTAGATACCTCATATTTCTAACTCAGTTGCTCGAAAGACGTCATGACTTCCCCATCAAATAAATCTTCCAGACAGGAGACTCCTCCAGACTCTCAGAACTTAAAGGCCACAGTCCATCGATCCTGGCCTGAACCTAACATTCCCACTATGGGAATGAAAGGGGGAGGCTTTTTGTAAGTTGCCCTCACCATGCCGCATCATTCTCCATGCTTTAACTGTGTTAAGGACAAGTGGGTTTCTGCAATGGTCCATAACAGTCCTCATCTTGTCCATAAACAACAAATTGATGAGGGACCATTTTGCCTGGGAGGCCTCGATGTTCAACCAGATTGATTGCAGGTCCTGGCAGCCACGTAGGACAGTAAGGAACTCAACTGATATTTCTTAAAATCCGGGAAGTCCAAACTTCCCATCCCCCGCGGAAGCTGCAATTTATCCAGCTTAATAAGAGGCCACCTGTGATGCCAGATGAAAGATCCGAGCCAACTGTAAAGCCTTTGTAGTACTTGCCTAGGCAGCATCAAAGGGAGCTTTCGCATGGGATATAATAAACAAGGAAGAATATTTATTTTGACCAGAGCTATTCTACCCAACCAAGATACTGGAAGATCTTCCCAGTGCAGAAGGTCCTGCCTTATGTTCTCTAGCAACTGCACAAAGTTAGCCTTATATAATTGATCGAAGGCTGGGGTGATTAAAATGCCTAAATACAGGAAACCTCCCTGTGACCACCTGAAAGGGAAAAGGGTTCCATCTCCAAGGTCGGATCTTCGAGTAAGGCCCCTCATAGGCATGCCCTCTGACTTCATAAAATTAATTTTATACCCTGAGAACAAACCAAATTGATTAATCACTTGTATTAAACAGGGCACAAATGTCATCGGATCAGTTAAAAAGAGAAGAATGTCATTCGCATGAAGGGTGATCTTATGCCTGCCTGACCCTATCTCCGGGGCAATTATGTTGGGATCCCTCCGAATGGCCATCCGCCAGCGGCTCAAACACCAATGTAAATTAAAATGATGAAAGAGCACCCTTGTTGGCTGCCTCAGCTGATACTAAAATTGTCCGACCTTCTACCATTGGTGAGAACCGCTGTTTTTGGGTCACTGTATAACACTGCTACCCACTTGGCAAAAACTCCTCCAAGACCAAACCACTCCAGTACATAAAAGAGGTACATCCTCTCCACCCGGTCAAACCCTTTCACTGCATCCACGGAGACTACCAAGCCCTGGAATCGACCCTTGCTGGCATATCTGCACCATGTTTAATATTCTTCTAATATTGTTAGTAGACCTATGACCCTTGATAAAACCTGTCATGCCCTCCTTTATAACGAAAGGCAAAACCTCTCTAACCTTAATGCCAGCATTGTCGACAGAATTTTAAAATCCAAGTTAGTAACAATATGGGCCTGTACAAAGTGCAATCCTCTTTTTCTTTCTTAAGAATAAGAAAGATATTTCCTTTTCTCAAAGAGGATGGGAGGCAGTCCTAACTGTATGAGTAGTTGTACATATCCAAGAGGGGTCTGGCCAGCATGTCCATAAACTCCTTATAAAACTCACTTTGAAATCCATCAGTGCAAGGCGCTTTACCACTCTGGGGCTGCCTCACCGCCTCCTGTATTTCCTGGATTGTCAGGGGGGCATTCAGAAAAGGACGCCTGCTCTGAAGTTACATCCAGAAGGCCCAGGGTCTTAAAAAAGGATTCCATCTTCATCAGTCTGTCCTCACAGCCCTCCAACCAGTACAGCTCAGAGTAAAACTTCCTAAATGCTGCACTAATCTTTTTGGCATTGCAAGTAAGAGTATCAGCACTCTCTGTGATAGGTTGAAGGCATTCTTCTTTCTGGCTAGCTACGTTAGATATCTACCCCGGTTTTTCACCATACTCAAATACTCTGTGTTTCACAAATGAGCTTTCCCTCTTTGCTGTCTGAGTGAGAACAGCATACAAAGTAGCCCTAAGGGCTGTAATCCGTTGCAATTTGGTTACAGACAGTCTGACAAAGTATGCTGACTCAGCTGCCTTCAGGTGAGCCTCGAGCAAACACTGCTGCTCTCTGCTCTGCCGCTTCCAGGTCGCAGAGTAAGAAATAATCAAACCCCATGCACAGGCCTTGGCAGTCTCCCAGAGCACCAACTGATTACTGGCCGTACCCAAATTAATGTCCCACGAAAAATACTCTATAAACTTGCTATCTTTCAAGAGCAAAGTGTCCATTCACCAGTTTCGGGAGCCTATCCCATTACCACTGGCCTTGACCGCCATGTACACTGCCATATGACTGGAAATAGCTATATTCCCTATTCTGCAAGACAGCACCGAATTCAAGAAGGTCGATAGGACAAAAAAAATGTCAATTCTGGTATAGCACTTATATGGATTAGAGAAGAAGATGAAATCCCTACCTTTGGGGTGAAGACATCTCCACACATCCACCAACCCCAGCTCCCTGTTTAGGTCCACCAACTGGCTGGATGATGGAGATGTACCTGCAAGACCCCAAGGCATCCTGTCCACTTCGAGGTCAATAAAGCAATTAAAGTCTCCTCCTATAATTGTATAACGTGCCCCATGGGCCATCAACCTGGAAAGCACATCTGTTAAAAATTTGAGGGGATGTGCAGGGGGACAGTATACATTCAAAGTCTCGCACTCCTCTCCATGTATTAAAGCTTTAAGAATTATTAATTGCTCATATTCATCCTTAATTTGGTCTAACATTTGAAATGGGAGATTCTTCCGGATAAGGATCACAACTCCTCTACTTTTTGAATTAAAGAATGAGAAAAACACCTGTCCAAACCCTCCCTGTTGCAACTTCAAATGCTCCTTTTCGGTTAAATATGTTTGTTGCAACAAAGCTACATCGACCCTCTCTTTTCTAAGGCTTGACAGTACCTTTTTTTTCTCTTAATTGGTGAATGGCGCCCCTTAACATTCCAGGTGCACCATTTAAATGAATGGCTAGCCATGATTATCTGAAATAGTCCATGAACCCCTGGGAGGAAGAACCCCACTCATAGCGCGCTGAGTGAAAACAATAGACAGTTCTTATAAATTTAACAATACAACTTCCAAAGCTACCAAATCAAAACTTCTAAATGCTACTTCTACAACATACCAACATATAACACAAATGAAAGGAGACTATCCCCCTTGCCCACAGAAGGCTCTCATACTACCCATTAACCCCTCCATGACTCCTTCTAGCTGAAGCCATGCCCCCTGCCCCAGACAAGACAAAGTGAGAAAAAATGCACACATCTTATAACAAGAAAGTTAAAAGTGGGCACTCAACCCATCTCCTTCATACTATAACCCTTGGCACTCCTAGCAGAACAGAAATATATAACCTCTCGCCGCCTTCCCCAACCACCCCCTCTCCCCATCCCATACCCGAAGAAAAGAACAAAAGGAAATAATAAAAAAAAGGAACAAAGGATGATGAGAGTGGAGAGAGAAGGGAGAAGAGCAAGAAGAAGAAAAAAGAAACAATTCTGACCCTGATATATATTTTTTTTAAAAAGCGCCCCACCCCAACAACCAGGTAAACCAGGCAAACTACAGAGAAAGACAAAATATTATTCAAGCCAGCGAGTCTATTTTAAAGCATCCAGGAAGTCCTTTGCCTTTTCCAGTGAGTCAAAATTGAACACGGACCCTCCGGATATCTTACGGAATACTTAGGTCTGCCCTGTTGAGCTCTGCACCAGACAAAGTACTGCACTCACCCTCCCTTTATTATCCAATGTGGTAGAAGTAATTATTTTTTGACCCCTAGGATATTCAAGTCCCTCAGCCTCCTTCTTACCTCATCAAAGGCCTTCCTCTTACGAAACATGCCCGGAGAAAAGTCTTGGAAAAACATAACTCATGATCCTTTGTGTATCAGAGCCTGTGGATCCTTCCCAGTGCTCTAGAGGATTCCATTTGCTTCTGTCTATAATGCTGGAGTCACACTAGGACCAGGCAGGAGCACGGGTCCAATCTGGGCTTATCTCGACTTCCAGCTTCAAAAGCTGTGGGAGCCATTGCTTCAAAAGGCTGACAAGCTGGCCTTCCTTCTCCCGCTCCGGAAGGCCCACCAGGCGGATGTTCTTCCAATGACCTCAATTCGAGGTCATCGACCTGCTCTTCCAAGGCCCAGACCTGCCATTCCAGGGCCTGGACCAGACCCACCGAATTCCCATTGTTCCACCTCCCCAACATGCTGCCCGAGATACTGGATCTCCTGGTCATGCTTCTGCAGCATGACCAAGTTCGGTTCAAGCCTGGCCCAGATCTCCTCCAGCGATGAATCAATCTTCTCTCGGAGTTTCACAAACTCTGAGATCAGGCTCTGCTTCATAGGTATGTCCCCTGGGGCGAATGTGGAGGCTGACACTGCGGCCACAGATGAGTCCATTGTTGCAGGGGAGTCCCTGCTTGTTACGGTCTCTTCCTTTTACTCATTTTCCTAACTATTTTAAACTAGCACTAAACAATTCTAGGGGTCAAAAATAGCTACTTCTACCACATTGGATAATAAAGGGAGGGTGAGTGCAGCACTTTGTCTGGTGCAGAGCTCAGCAGGGCATATCTACTGGGTCGCTGCTATCTTGAATTCTCTCTATTTGTTTTCTTAACAACCTCATTAACCTGTCCTCCAACCTATGCAGTGTTGTGGACAAGCACCCCAAGATTCCTCTATTCTTCTAAGCTTCCTGGTGTCCCACCATTCATTGAGGTGATGTATTTTGGAAGAATGTCTCACGTTTATCAGGGTTAAATTCAATCTGCCACTGATTTGTCCATTTGTCCAAACTGTTTTTATCCTTCAGTAACTTAAGACCTTCCTCGTAACTTCAACTACCCAACCAGTTTTTGTGTCATCTGTAAATTTGATTTTCATCCCACCCTCATTCTGATCTACATTATTGATGAATATTGCAGACAATAAGGGAGCCAGCACTGATCCCTGTGGAATGTCACAGCACACTGGGCTCCAGTCACACAAACAGCCTTTGATCAGAAACCTCCATCTCCAGTCACTAAGCTAATTTTAGATCCATCTTGCTACGTTACCTTGGATGCTATGAGTTTTTACCTTCTTTTTTAGTTTCCCATGTGGGAATTTGTCAATATCCATGTTAACTATATTGACTGCCCTGCCCTCATCTAAACACTTGGTCACCTCCTCAGAAAATTCCATGAGATTTGTTAGGTATGACCTCCTTCTAACAAAGCAGAAATTCAAATAAACCACATCAACAGCCCTGCCCTCATCTAACACCTGGTCACCTCCTTGAAAAATTCTACGAGATTCGTTAGGCATGATCTCCTTGTGACAAAGTTATGCTGACTATCCCTGATCAAACCTTGCCTCTCTAAATGGAGATTCATTCTCTCCTTCACTATTTTCTCCAATTATTTCCCTATTACTGTAAACCAGTGAGTACACTCCTAGTAACCTTTTGAGCACCTCCCACTGTTCTGCTATACATTTACTCTCAAGTCACTGTTGTCAGAGTCGAGAGTGTGGTGCTGGAAAAGCACAGCAGGTCAGGCAGCATCTGAGGAGCAGCAGAATCGATGTTTCGGGCATAAGCCCTTTATCAGGAATTCCTGATGAAGAGCTTTTGCCCGAAATGTCGATTCTCCTGCTCCTCGGTTGCTACCTGACCTGCTTTGCTTTTCCAACACCACACTCTCAACTCTGATCTCCAGCATCTGTAGTCCTCACTATCTCCAAGTAGCTGTTGTCAGTCTACTTTGGCAAGATCATGCCTTATTTTGATAAAATCTGCCACAGCCAAATCTAAAACATTTTTTTTCTGCAGATTGTCTTTGTCTTCTTTCATAACAAACTCACAACGACTAAAATGCTCTCCCACTGTCACCTCGAACGTCTGTCTAGTTTCATTCCCCAGAATTAACTCCAGCACTTGGACCATCTACATGTTGGCATGACAAAACTCTCCTGTATTCATTTCATGCTATCTGCACCTTCTAAACCTTTCTGGCTTAGAATCATAGAATCCCTACAATGTAGAAGCAGGCCATCCAGCCCATTGAGTCCACACTAACCCTCCAAAGAGCATCCCACCCAGACCCACTTCCCTTTACCCCATTCCTGCAACCCTGCATTTCCCATGGCTAATCCACTTGCCCTGCACATCCGTGGATTTTCTAGGCAATTTAGCATGGCCAATCCACCTAATCTCTACATCTTTGGACTGCGAGAGAAACCAGAGTACCTAGAGAAAATCCACAGAGACATAATCTTATTATGATTATCCCAATTAATATTGAGGGGGTTGAAATCCTCTAATATAATTACCCTATTCTTGTTTTTACTTGCCTTAATAAATTGACTACACATCTGCTGCTTGGAAGCCAATTATATATGTATGTAAGTTAGCTCGCTGAGCTTGAAGGATGGCTTTCAGACGTTTCGTCACCATACTAGGTAACACCATCAGTGAGAGTCTCTGGTGAAGCACTGGTGGTATGCCCCATCTCTCTATTTATTGGTCTTGATTTCTTAAGGTGGGTGATGCCATTTCTAGTTCTTTTTTTCAAGGGAAGATAAGAAACCAAGACCTACAAATACAGAGGTGGGACATACCACCAGCGCTTCACCAGTGACTCTCACTGATGATGTTACCTGGTATGGTGACTAAACATCAGAAAACAAATCCTCAAGCTCAGTGAGCTAACTTACGTACCTATCATCAACCTGAGCTATAAATCTTCTCAAAAATCATTAGTCTATAATATATTCATAAGAATGTGACTGCTCCCATTTTATCCCTACCCTCGCCTCACACAGCCTTATTTGACAATGATATCATCTGTTCTTAATGCAGTACATAGAAGAATACAGCACAAGAACAAGCTCTTCGGTCCACCATATCTAAGATGAACATGATGCCGTTCTAAACTAATCCCTGCACATGGTCCATATCCCTCTATCCCTGCCTGTTCATGTGTCTATCAAAATGCCTCTTAAACATTGCTATCTTATCTGTTTCTACCATCTCCCTTGGCAGTACATTCCAGACACAGACATCCTCTGTGTAAAAAAATCCTGCCTCACACATCTCCTGTAAACTCGCCCCCATTCTTCTTAAACCTATGCCCTCTGATATTTGACATTTCCACCCTGGGAAAAAGACTCTTACTGTCCATCCTATTCATGCCTCTCATAATTTTAGAGACTTCCTCTCATAATTTTATAGATTTTATAAACTTCTATCAGGTTGCCCCTGAGCCTTCAACCGTCTAGGGAAAACAATCCAAATTTGTCCAACATCTCCTTCTATCTAATGCCCTCCAATCCAGGCAACACCTTGGTAAACCTCTTTTGCACCCTCTCCAAAGCCTCCATATTCTTCTTATAAAGTGGCAGCCACACCTGCACACAGCACTCCAAATGTGGCCTAACTAAATTTTATACAGTTGCAACATGACTTGCCAACTTTAATACTCAATGCCCCAACCAATGCAGGCAAGTTTACAATATCCACTTGTTGTCACTTTCAGGAGGCTATGGACTTGCATCCTCCCCCCCCCCCCCCCCATATATTAATGTTCCTAAAGTTGCTGCTATTTACTTTATACTTTTTCTTGCATTTGACTTCCCAACATACATCACCTCACACTTGTTCGGATTACACTCCATCTGCCATTTCTCTACCCAACTTTCCAATGGATTTATCCTGCTGTATCCTTTGACAACCTTCTGCACAATCCATGAATCCACCAATTTTCATGTCATCTGCAAACTTGCTAATCTAATCTGACCACCTATATTTTCATCCAAACCATTTATAAATATTACAAACAACAGAGACCCCAGCACCGATCATTGTGGAATGTCACTGGTCACAGATCATCAGTCAGAAAAATACCCCTTCACAACTACCCTCTGTCTTCTACAACCAAGCCAATTTTGTATCCAACTTACTAACTCACTGTGGATTCCATGTGACTTATTCTTCTGGACCAGTCTCCCTTGAGGGATCTTCTTAAATGCTTTAGTAAAGTCCATGTAGCCAACATTCACTGCCCTTTCCTCAATCATCTTTATCATTTCCACAAAAAAACTCAAGCAATTTGTGAGACAGGGCCTCCTCTGCATAAACCCATGCTGGCTATTCCTAATAAAGTTAAAGATCTCACAACACCAGGTTACAGTCCAACAGATTTATTTGGAAGCATTAGCTTTCAGTGTGCTGCTCCTTCATCAGGTGTTTGTGAAGAATAAGATCGTAAGACACAGAATTTATAGCAAAGGTTTAAAGTGTGATGTAACTGAAATGATATATTGACAAAGATCTGGATTGTTTGTTAAGTCTCTCATCTTATAGAATGACCATGTTGGTTTCAGTTTTTTTGTGTGTAAATCTCAGAACATTTAAAAGTTACATTCTCAAGTGAACTTTAACAATTGGTGTCATGACTTTTAAATGTTCTGCAATTTACATATGAAAGAAACCAACATGGTCCTTCTAAAAGATAAGAGCTTTAACAAACAATCCAGGTCTTTTTCAATATATAATTTCAGTTACATCACACAATAAACGTTTGCTATAAATTCTGTTTCTTACAATCTTATTCTCCACAACCACCTGATGATGGAGCAACGCTCTGGAAGTGAGTGCTTCCAAATAAACCTGTTGGATTATAACCTGGTGTTGTGCGATGCTTAACCTTGTACACCCCAGTCCAACAACGGCATCTCCAAATAATCCCTAGTAAGTCCATTTTTCTCCAAATGTGAGGAAATCCTGTCCCTGAAAACCTTTACCAATAATTTCCCGATCACGGATGCAAGGCTCACCAGTCCAAAATTTCCTTGTTGCCCTTCTTAAACAAAGGAATAACATTGGCTGTAATTGATTACATCGTCATCCAATCAAGTTAATCATGTGACTGCGTGATCACTTAATGGATCATGCTAATTCTTCCCATGATTTCATAAAGTTTACCAGACACCTCTTATCACTTATCCTTCAGCCTTCACAATACATCTTATTCAATCACATTCCAAGCTTCAGCTTCTGTACCAGTTATCGATATGCCCCTCCCAAAAGCGAGGGGACTCATACAGTCATAGAGATGTACAGCACAGAAACAGACCCTATGTCCAATGCATTCATGCCAACCAGATATTCTAACCTAATCTAGTCCCATTTGCCAGCACTTGTCCACATCCCTCTAAACACTTCCTATTCATATACCCACCCAGATGCCTTTTAAATGTTGTAATTGTATCAGTCTCCACCACTACCTCTGGCTGCTCATTCCATGTACGCAACACCCTCTGCATGAAAAAGTAAACCCTTATGTCCCTTTTAAAATCTTTCCCCTCTTACCCTTAACCTATGCCTCTAGTTCTGGACTCCCCCAGCCCAAGGTAAAAACCTGTCTACTTACCCTACGCATGTCCCTCAGCCTCTGAAGCTCCAGGGAAAACAGCACCAGCCTGTACAGCCTCTCCCTATAATTCAAACCTCCAACTCTGTCAACATCCTTGTAAATTGTTTCTGAACCCTTTCAGGTTTCACACTCCTATGTGCCTTAGACTGAATATCTTATATGGGAATTGATATTCATTACTTAAAACTACACATATATATATATATATCCTGTAGCTACAATTATCTGGGAGTCTTAAATGATATCAGTCAGTTCCTTCCCTTCATCCCATGATCAATACCAGACTCTGAACTTTGCCAAGTATGGAGGTTTCTATCAGTATTTCTCACAATGTTCCTCATCAAACTGAGCAGCAGCTGTGTCTTGTGTCTGTGTAACAGTGCCCACTTTATCCATTTCACAGGACCCATTGTGTGTATTCTTTATCTACTTACCTTGGACTTACTCCTTCTGTGAAGGCATTGAATTACTCTTGATAATGGCTTGACTTGAAAGAGCAGGTTATGCAAGCTGCTGTTTCAGCTAAAAGTCTTCATCTGCCATTTTAAGTCAACTGAAGACCACTTTCAGCCATTTTGTTTTGTTAACTTCAGCCATGGACAGCTCTAATAGAGGTCAATGTGAAGGGTTAGGTCAGTGTGTGATTGGGACATCAGTGTGAGTGATTGACAGGTGTCACTGTGGGGGCTGTCATTGTGAGGGATGTCAGTGTTTGACCGAGAATCATAAAACTTTTACAGCCCTTAGACAGGATGTTCTGCCTATTGATCAACAAGCAGCCATTCAGTCCAGAGCTCTTGATCTGTAGCCATGTAGGTTCCAGTATTTTAAGTGTATCCCCAAAATATTTTAATGATTGTGGGGAATTCTGCTTCTATCTCACTTTCAGGTAGTGAGTTTCAGACCTCTACCACTACATTTCTCCTGGAATTACTTCAAAACCTCCTTCTTCTTAATATGGGTCCAACAACCAAGTGAAAATAGTTCCATGTTTTCCATATCCCTTGTAATTTAATACACTGCAATTCAATCTCCCCTCTACCTCTGCCCACAGGGGGTTAGAGTTCTGAAGAAAATTAACTCAGTCTTTCCCATTCTTCCTCATCGTAAAACTTCTCTAGTACCAGCTACACCCCTTGTGTTCATTTCCTGTGAACCCTCTCGAATGCAGCCGTAGCTTTCCAACTGTGCTCTATCTGAAGTTCTACACAATTCCAGCGTTCACCCCAGATCTGACAACTGTGCCCTTACAGATGACACCAGGGGAGAGGCTGTCATGGGTCAGGCTCAAAGACTCATGCTCAGAACATATTTCTAACTCAATGTGTACAGTGTGGAGATTATCAGAGGTGCATATACAGTGGCTACAGGACTCCCAGAAAAAAAAACAACTATCGTGCCCACAACATCTGTGACATGGCTCTAGATGTGATTCAGAGAGTGGTGCTGGAAAAGCACAGCCAGTCAGGCAGCATCTGAGGAGCAGGAGAATTGATATTTCGGACAAGAGCCCTTCACCAGGAAGACTCTTGCCTGAAATGTCGATTCTCCTGCTCCTTGGATGCTGCCTGACCTGCTGTGCTTTTCCAGCACAACACTCTTGACTCTGATCTCCAGCATCTGCAGACCTCACTTTCTCCTAGACATGGTTCAGTCAACGGGCCACCTCAAAGATCCAAGCACTGGAAATAACATCAAAATCCATGTTGGTGAGTCTGTCACTGCAGGGGAAAGGGATTTAAGAAGTACTGGTTGGAGGGAGCAGGATGGAGTAGTGGAAAATATCATGGGAATTTAAGAGGGATTGATGGGGATGTGAGGAATAGTTAGTGAGAATGTTTGGAAAGTTGTTGGGGATGGGACTGACAGGTAAGAGTGGGAATGCTTATGGGAGTATGGAATGATTAAGGGGGTAGGAAATGTTGGGAATGATAGGTGGGAGTGGGAATGTTTGACAATAATGGGGATGATTGGTGGGAATCAGAATATTGGGAATTAATGGCAGTGGAAATATTTTGTGGGATTGGGAATATTGAAATCACAGGGGGAAGTGCAGATAATACGAAAGAGCGCAGGCAATAGGTGGGAGTACGCATAAGAGGTGGTAAAGAGGATGTTTAGTGGCGAGTGTGAATTTTGGTGGGAGTGGGAATTGGTGAGAGTGGAGAATGCTAGGAATGATGGGTGAGAGTTGGAATGCTTTGGGGATGGAATGTTGGGAATGTTAGGTGCAGGTATGGATAATAGGTATGAGTGTGGATAACAGATGGGAGTGTGGATAAGAGATAGCATAAATGGCTGTTTGGTGGGAATGGGAATTCTTGGTGAGAGTGAGGAATGCTGGGAATGATAGTGGAAGTGGGAATGTTTGGTCAGAGTTGGAATGATTGGTGGAAGGGGGAATATTGAGAGTGATAGGTAGGAGTGGAGATGATTGGGGGCACTGGGGCTGGTTGATGAGAGTTGGAATTATTACCAGGAGTGGGAATGTCAGAAATGATTGCTTGGAGTCTCACCCAGTTCACAGTCTTACCTCCTGTTTGTATCCCTGACCAGGTGGCCACTCTGGGATGGTAGAGGCAGGGGTTTTGGATCACAGGATGCCACGGTTCAGACTGTATGGAGACACTGTCCACTCAGCATCAGCCATGGGGAGTAATGGCCCAGTGCAGGAGCAGCAGCAGCCAATGGTCTGACCACATGGAGACCTCCCTGTGTTGCTCTGGTGTGGACAGCCCTTGGAGTAAGATGATGATGTTTGTCTTTTTAACTTTGCTTCTTGTTTTTCTGACCTATGGTTATACTGTGGATAGCTGTAATGTAACACTTTTTAAATTTCTCTATTCTATAATTAAGGATTGTACTGAGGTACCCTTGTATTTAAAATGGAGTTTTAAGTGGCGACTTATAAACTTTTCACTGTACTTATTTGAGCACATGCGACAATAAAGCTAATTCATTTATTCATTCATTCATTCATTCATTCAAAATTCATTCATTCATGGAAAAGTAAGGCTTCAGTAGCTAGAACAGTCTGCCATCTCCTTTTAGCAAAGAAATACAATGTGAAACCTATTCGAACAATGTAGCCCCATTAATTCTGGCATCGTTTTGGTTAATCTGCATTGCTCCCTCTCCTGGGTATGTACATCCTTCCTGAACAGTTGTGTCCACAAGTGAATACTGTACTGTTCTGTTTTTGAAAATCTAAGTCTCTTTATGTTTTTTGTTATGATTGCAGCTAATGGTAGTACTGGATAAGTCAGGTCTTAATATGAAATCTGGCTTGATTGATCATAAGTTTTATTTTGTCTATTTGATTACTGTGGTAGTCAGTCATTGAATGTATTCACAAGAGGCTGCCAATGTACTTTTAACAAAAGACATAAGCTCATTACACAAAAAAGAAAAATGGTCAAAACTATACATATATGACAATTTTGAAAGATCTTATATAGAGCAAAAAGAAAGATTCAATCTATTTTCCCAGTTTATCCTTTACAGATAATCAATGGCACGGTGGCACAGTGGTTAGCACTGCTGCCTCACAGCGCCGGAGACCTGGGTTCAATTCCCGCCTCAGGCAACTGACTGTGTGGCGTTTGCACGTTCTCCCCGTGTCTGCGTGGGTTTCCTCCGGGTGCTCCGGTTTCCTCCCACAGTCCAAAGATGTGCAGGTCAGGTGAATTGGCCATGCTAAATTGCCCGTAGTGTTAGGTAAGGGGTAGATGTAGATGTAGGGGTATGGGTGGGTTACGCTTCGGCGGGGCGGTGTGGACTTGTTGGGCCAAAGGGCCTGTTTCCACACTGTAAGTAATCTAACTCCAGTGAAGTGTCATTTCCTTTCTTCACTCTAAAGCTTGCTTAATTGACAAGGTCAGCACTGTTTTGTTTCTGTTACGATTTGCAAATTCACCAGATTTGACACTTTCTGTCTCTCCCCAGTACACAGATATTAGACACAGGCTAGGTCATTGACTTTTCTGATTGAGAAGGAAAAATTCAGAACTAAATTGCTTTTGACTCTCTCTGGGTCATAGTTCTAAACTGAGTAAAGACTTCAACAATTATTCCCCCCCCGCCCCACTTCCACCTCCCCCCCCCGCCACCCCAACCAACCCTACTTCTTTGTGTTGTCATTTTACAAATGAATTTTTATAGGCTTCGAAAGTTCCACAATAACCCTTATTTTTGTTTCTCTAGGTGCCATTTGGCCTTGTCCCAAACTTGGCTGAAGTAATGTTTTTTATTCCAAACAGCATGACTTCACATTGGTAAAGGTGGTAAAAACAATGACTGCAGATGCTGGAAACCAGAGTCTAGATTAGAGTGGTGCTGGAAAAGCACAGCAGTTCAGGCAGCATCCGAGGAGCAGGAAAATCGACGTTTCGGGCAAAAGCCCTCCATCAGGAATATAGGAATACAAGTCTATCCAGTATTACAAAAGCTGTTATTTCTATGATTGTATTAATGAATGGAACTTGCCAGTTTCCTTTCATGAACCAATTTTATAACAAACCTGCTTTTCCAATTTTCTCAATAAATTTCTTCAAATGTGGAATCAGATTTGAATTCAGCTTTATGAGCACTCCTGACTCATTGTTTAAGTTCTTTCCTGTGATCTTTATATTCTTTAGGAGCTCTGTCTGCTGTGATGGTACAGCCCTTGAAGTAAGACTGTACCATCTTACTCCCTCAAAAATATTTTAAGAAGGTAGCCTAGACCCTAAATTTTTCTTATTTTAAAGGTAGATGTGAAGTGGTTGTTCCAGAAGTGATGCAACTGGTCAAACTTCACAATGTCAAGCAAAATACAATTTATTTAAACACTATAACTAAAATACAAATGAAAGAAAGAGGAATTTAGAATAACTTTACTTTCAGAAAACTCAGGCGAGGAGTGTGGTGCTGGAAAAGCACAGCCGGTCAAGCAGCATCCAAGGAGCAGGAGAGTCAACATTTTGGGCATGAGCCCTTCATCAGGAATGAAGGGCTTATGCCCGAAACATCAACTCTCCTGTTTCTCAGATGCTGCCTTACCAGCTATGCTTTTCCAGCACCTCACTCGGCGACTCTGATCTCCAACATTTGCAGTTCTCATTTTCTCCATCGGAAAACTCAACCAGATAATAGATACAGTACCTAATACTAATTAACTGTTCCAATACATTAACATCCCCTAGGCATACCCATTGGCAAAATGGTAAATTCAGATCCAGGTGCTGACACACCGTTCAATATCAAGAGAGATTTTAGAGTAAGTCACGTTAGGAATCATTTACTGACGCTCCAACTCTTCTGGGACCAAACAACCTCTCCCTACTACAACTTAAAAAAATAGAAAGCCCGATCTGGAAGAACTGGCCCCTCCTCTTTCATTGTTAAACTCTTTTCAAAAACACATAAAGCCTCTTAAGCTAATGATTTAAGCTAGGTCCTGTTGCCACTTCGATGCCTCTACCTTTACGATCTCTCTTCAAAAACCCCCAGGACAGAAAAACCTTTTTGAAGTGACAGCATCGTCACACTGTCTTTAATTTCCTAACCTTGCACATGTCTCCTTTTTCTTTTTGACTAAGTGCACAATATCTTGGGTCATCCAAGATTCCCAAACCTTGCCATCCTTATTCTTCATTTTCACAGGGACAAGTTGATTCTTTTAAAACATTCCCGCATGTTTGATGTGGATTTAACCTCAAACAGCCACCTCCAATCTACATTCCTCAGGTCCTGTTCAATATTGTCATAGTTAGACTTCCCCCAAGATATATAAGAAAGCAACTACAATGGAAATAAAGTTCACTTGGAACATGCTAAAAACAGTGATAGTTAGAGTCATAGAGATGTACAGCATAGTAACAGCCATCAATCTATTGTCACCCCATTTCCCAGCACATGGCCCATACCATTGTATGCCCTGGCATCACAAGTGCACATCTTCTAAATACTTCTTAAATGTTATAAGAGTTTCTGCCTTCACCAACATTGCAGGCAGTGAGTTCCAGATTCCCACCACCCCCTGGGTGAAAAAGTCTTTCCTCATATCCTTTCTAAACGCCCTGCTCTGACCTTATACCCATGCTGCCTAATTATTGATCTCTCCGACAAGGGGAAAAGTTTCTTCCTGTCTCCCCAATCTGTACCCCCATACATTTATACTTCTCAATCATGTCACTTCTCAGTCTCCTTTGCTCCAAGGAAAACGATCCCAGTTTGTTCAATCTCTCTTTCATAACTAAATTCTCAGTCTAGGCAACATCCTGAAAAATCCCCGTTGCAGCTTCTCCAGTGCAAGAACGTCCTCCTAGAGTGTGGATTCTGGACATGCACACAATACACATAAGCCACAATGAATGCTCCATGTCTTGGAATTGTACTGCCATCTCTTGACTTGGTACCAAAGAGGCAGGAACTTGAATCAATTGTTCAACAGTATGTGTTGAACCGCACATTGACGTGTCTAGTCTGTTTTGCATAATACCTTCAGTATCTGAAAATTATTTATGAGATTGGTACCTAGGAGTTAATCTCCACAATTTTCCACAGTGCTCTATTCTGGTTCTTCTGATCTATGTATGTGAAGACTGTTTGGCATCTTGCAGAAGTAGCTCTTCCTCCTCAGTCACTTCTGTTTGTCAGAGGCATTCAGTGTTGACCTTCCTCATACCCATTCACCAACAGCAATAAGTGATTTCTGACCGACAATAAAAACAGTGATATTTGTTTTCCTTTGCCAGTTCTATTGAGTATGTTATTGAGACTGTTAATCATCATTAATTGCAGATTGAACCCAAGAGTTTTAGTTAAAAGATCTCAGTAATGTAAGGGGCAGTGTACTTACTAACTGATCAATTGGAAGGAAAGATCTTATTGGAAATAGCCCAAAGAACAACTAGTTCTTTGACTAGGAATTGAAAGACTGAGTATTTTATTATTCAATTTCTAGACTATTACAATAAATCATTAAGATTTCAGCCAGACTTAGGAGGGAGATGCAACAACACTTCATATTTTAAACAGCCGATATGTATTGAGACATGTCTTTAACATCTAATAAAGCATCTCAAATCTGTTACTGTTTATTGATACATCATTTAAGTAAATCTTATAATTAGATATAACTTGGTACATATTTCTTTGGAAAGTAGCTGGGATATTCTTAAAACTAAATTATGTATCTCAAGATTGATACAACCCATTTTGTGTATCAAAAGCTGGTATCACTTTAGTTCTTAATGCCAAATGTATTTGCCAATACTCCTTCAATAAATCAGCCTCTAAAAGGAATGAAACGCGTCCAACCCGATTATAGAGGAACGTCCATTATCCGAATGCCGGGCGGGGGCGGTGTTGAACGAGGTTGAGGAGGCAGGCGGGGGGAGGTGTGTTGGATGACGTTTGAGGGACGAGCGGGAGGCAGTGTTGGATGGGGTTTGAGGGCGGGGGCGTGATGTTGGATGGGGTTGAGGGGGCAGGCGGGGGGGTGGTGTTGGACGGGGTTTGGGGGTAGGCAGGTGGATGGTGTTGGATGGGGTTTGTGGGACGGGCAGGGGACAGTGTAGGACAGGGTTTGGGGGGTTGGCGGGTGGATGATGTTGGATGGGGTTTGGGGGAGTGGGTGGGGGGACGGTGTTGGACGGGGTTTGGGGGTGGGCGAGGGGATGGTGTTGGATGGGGTTTAGGAGATGGGTGGGTGGATGGTGTTGGATGGGGATTGGGGGGTGGACGGGGGGATGGTGTTGGATGGGTTTTGGGGGTGGGTGGGTGGATGGTGTTGGACGGCGTTTGGGGGTGGGCAGGTGGACGGTGTTGGAAGAGGTTTGGGGGTGGGCGGGTGGACAGTGTTGGATGGGGTTTGGGGGTGGGCGCGGGGATGGTGTTGGATGGGGTTTGGGGGGGCGGATGGAAGGTGTTGGACGGGGTTTGGCGGGTGGGTGGGTGGATGGTGTTGGATGGCGTTTGGGAATGGGCGGGGAGACGGTGTTGGACGGGGTTTGGGGTGGGCGGTTGGAAGGTGTTGGACAGGGTTTGGGGGGCGGGGGGATGGTATTGGATGGGGTTTGGGGATGGGCGGGTGGATGGTGTTGGTTAGGGTTTGGGGGTGGGCGGGGGGACAGTGTTGGATGGGGTTTGGGGGTGGGCGGGTGGATGGTGTTAGATGGGGTTTGGGGGGTGGGCGGGGGGATGGTGTTGGACGGGGTTTGGGGGTGGGCAGGTGGACAGTGCTGGATGGGGTTTGGGGGTGGGTGGGAGGACGGTGTTGGATGAAGTTTTGGGGACGGGTGGAAGGTGTTGGATGGGATTTGGGGCTGGCCGGATGGATGGTGTTGGATGGGGTTTGGGGGTGGGCGGGAGGGTGGTGTTGGATGGGGTTTGGAGGGTGGGTGGGTGGATGGTGTTGGATGGGGCTTGGGGGGTGGGTGGGTGGATGGTGTTGGATGAGGTTTGGGGGTGGGCGGAGGGACGGTGTTGGACAAGGTTTGGGGAGTGGGCGGGAGTACAGAGTTGGATGGGGTTTGGGGGGGTGGGCGGGTGGATGGTGTTGGATGAGGTTTGGGAGTGGGCGGGGGGATGGAGTTGGACGGGGTTTGGGGGTAGGCAGGTGTATGGTGTTGGACGGGGTTTGGGGATGGGCGGGTGCATGGTTTTGATGGGGTTTAGGAGTGGGCGGGGGGTCGGTGTTGGATGGGGTTTGGGGGGGAGGAGGAAGGTGTTGGACGGGGTTTGGGGGGGCGGGTGGAAGGTGTTGGATGGGGTTTGGGGGTGGGCGGGTGGATGGTGTTGGATGGGGTTTGGGGGGTGGGTGGGTGGATGGTGTTGGATGAGGTTTGGGGTGGGCGGGGGGACGGTGTTGGACAAGGTTTAGGGGGTGGGCGGGGTACAGTGTTGGATGGGGTTTGGGGGTGGGCGGGTGGATGTTGTTGGATGGGGTTTGGTAGTGGGCGGGGGGATGGTGATGGACGGGGCTTGGGGGGTGGGCAGGTGGATGGTGTTGGACGGGGTTTGGGAATGGATGGGGGGGATGGTGTTGGATGGGGTTTCGGAGTGGGCGGGGGGACGGTGTTGGATGGGGTTTGGGGGTGTGCGTGTGGACGGTGTTGGATGGGGTTTGGGGCGTGGGCGGGTGGACGGTGTTGGATGGGGTTTGGAGATGGGCAGGTGGACGGTGTTGGATGGTGGTTGTGGGTGAGAGGGGGGATGGTGTTGGATGGGGTTTGGGGGGTGGGCGGATGGATGGTGTTGGATGGGGTTTGGGGGTGGATGGGGGAATGGTGTTGGATGGGGTTTGGGGGATGGGCTTGTGGATGATGTTGGATGGGATTTCTGGGGTGGGTGGGTGGACGGTGTTGGACGGGGTTTGGGAGTTGCGCGGGTGGACGTTTGTCGGACGGGGTTTATAGGACAGGCAGGGGGATGGTGTTGAACAGGGCTTGTGGGACGGGCGGGGTGATGGTGTTGGACGGGGATTGTGGGACCGGCAGGGGGATGGTTTTGGATGGGGTTTAGGGGTGGGTGGGTGGACAGTTTTGGATGGGGTTTGGAGGTGGGTGGGGGGACGGTGTTGGATGAGGTTTTGGGGGCGGGTGGAAGGTGTTGAACAGGGTTTGGGGGTGGGCAGGGGGACCGTGTTGGATGGGGCGTGGGGGTGGGCGGGGGGACGGTGTTGGATGGGGTTTGGGGGTGGGCGGGAGGATGGTGTTGGATGGGGTTTGGAGGGTGGGTGGGTGGATGGTGTTGGATGGGTTTGGGGGGGTGGGTGGATGCTGTTGAATGAGGTTTGGGGGTGGGCGGGGGGACGGTGTTGGACAAGGTTTAGGGGGTGGGCGGGTGTACAGTGTTGGATGGGGTTTGGGGGGTGGGTGGTGGATGGTGTTGGATGGGGTTTGGGGGTGGGCGGGGGGATGGTGTTGGACGGGGTTTGGGGGTGGGCAGGTGTATGGTGTTGGACGGGGTTGGGAATGGGCGGGGGGATGGTGTTGGAAGGGGTTTAGGAGTGGGCGGGGGGAAGGTGTTGGATGGGGTTTGGGGGGGCGGTTGGAAGGTGTTGGACAGGGTTTGGGGGTGGGTGGGGGGACGGTGTTGGACGGGGTTTTGGGGTGGGCGGGTGGATGGTGTTGGATGGGGGTTGGGGATGGGCAGCAGGACGGTGTTGGATGGGGTTTTGGGGGGTGGGTGGAAGGTGTTGGACAGGGTTTGCGGGGGCGGGGGGACGGTGTTGGATGGGGTTTGAGGGTGGGCGGTTGGATGGTGTTGGATGAGGTTTGGGGGGTGGGCGGGGGATGGAGTTGGACGGGGCTTGGGGGTGGGCGGGTGGACGGTATTGGATGGGGTTTGGGGGGTGGGCAGGGGGGCGGTGTTGGATGGGGTTTGGGGGTGGCCGGGTGGATGGTGTTGGACGGGGTTTGGGAATGGATGGGGGGATGGTGTTGGATGGGGTTTAGGAGTGGGCGGGGGGACGGTGTTGGATGGGGTTTGGGGTTGTGCGTGTGGACGGTGTTGGATGGGGTTTGGGGCGTGGGCGGGTGGACGGTGTTGGATGGTGGTTGTGGGTGAGAGGGGGGATGGTGTTGGATGGGGTTTGGGGGGTGGGCGGATGGATGGTGTTGGATGGGGTTTGGGGGATGGGCTTGTGGATGATGTTGGATGGGATTTCTGGGGTGGGTGGGTGGACGGTGTTGGACGGGGTTTGGGAGTTGTGCGGGTGGACGTTTGTCGGACGGGGTTTATAGGACAGGCAGGGGGATGGTGTTGAACAGGGCTTGTGGGACAGGCGGGGTGATGGTGTTGGACGGGGATTGTGGGACCAGCAGGGGGATGGTTTTGGATGGGGTTTAGGGGTGGGCGGGTGGACGGTTTTGGATGGGGTTTGGAGGTGGGCGGGGGGATGGTGTTGGATGAGGTTTTGGGGGCGGGTGGAAGGTGTTGAACGGGGTTTGGGGGTGGGCAGGGGGACCGTGTTGGATGGGGTGTGGGGGTGGGCGGGGGGACGGTGTTGGATGGGGTTTGAGGGGTGGGCGGGTGGATGGTGTTGGATGGGGTTTGGGGGTGGGCGGGAGGATGGTGTTGGATGGGGTTTGGAGGGTGGGTGGGTGGATGGTGTTGGATGGGGTTTGGGGGTGGGCGGGGGGACGGTGTTGGACAAGGTTTAGGGGTGGGCGGGTGTACAGTGTTGGATGGGGTTTGGGGGGTGGGTGGTGGATGGTGTTGGATGGGGTTTGGGGGTGGCGGGGGGACGGTGTTGGACAAGGTTTAGGGGGTGGGCGGGGGTACAGTGTTGGATGGGGTTTTGGGGGTGGGTGGTGGATGGTGTTGGAAGGGGTTTAGGAGTGGGCGGGGGGACGGTGTTGGATGGGGTTTGGGGGTCGGTTGGAAGGTGTTGGACGGGGTTTGGGGGTGGGTGGCGGGACGGTGTTGGACGGGGTTTTGGGGTGGGCGGGTAGATGGTGTTGGATGGGGTTTGGGGATGGGCAGCGGGATGGTGTTGGATGGGGTTTTGGGGGGTGGGTGGAAGGTGTTGGACGGGGTTTGAGGGTGGGCGGTTGGATGGTGTTGGATGAGGTTTGGGGGGTGGGCGGGGGGATGGAGTTGGGTGGGGTTTGGGGGTGGGCGGGTGGACGGTATTGAATGGGGTTTGGGGGTGGGCAGGGGGGTGGTGTTGGATGGGGTTTGGGGGTGGCCGGGTGGATGGTGTTGGATGGGGTTTGGGGGTGGGCGGGAGGAGGATGGTGTTGGATGGGGTTTGGGGGGTGGGTGGGTGGATGGTGTTGGATGAGGTTTGGGGGTGAGCAGGGATACAGTGTTGGATGGGGTTTGGGGGGTGGGCGGGTGGATGGTGTTTGATGGGGTTTGGGGGTGGGTGGGTGGATGGTGTTGGATGGGGCTTGTGGTGGGCAGGTGGACGGTGTTGGATGGGGTTTGGGGGCGGGTGGAAGGTGTTGGATGGGGTTTTGGGGGTGGGCGGGTGGATGGTTTTGTATGGGGTTTGGGGGTGGGCAGGGGGACGGTGTTGGATGAGGTTTTGGGGGCGGTTGGAAGGTGTTGAACGTGGTTTGGGGGTGGGCAGGGGGATGGTGGTGGATGGGGTTTGGGGGTGGGCGGGCGGACGGTGTTGGATGTGGTTTGGGGCGTGGGCGGGTGAATGGAGTTGGATGGGTTTTGGGGGTGAGCAGGGGGACAGTGTTGGATGGGGTTTGGGGGTGGGCGCATGGATGGTGTTGAATGGGATTTGGGGGTGGGCGGGGGGATGGTGTTGGACGGGGTTTGGGGGTGGGCAGGTGTATGGTGTTGGACGGGGTTTGGGGATGGACAGGGGGATGGTGTTGGACGGGGATTGTGGGACCGGCAGGGGGATGGTTTTGGATGGGGTTTAGGGGTGGGCGGGTGGACGGTTTTGGATCGGGTTTGGAGGTGGGCGGGGGGACGGTGTTGGATGAGGTTTTGGGGGCGGGTGGAAGGTGTTGAACAGGGTTTGGGGGTGGGCAGGGGGACTGTGTTGGATGGGGTGTGGGGGTGGGCGGGGGACAGTGTTGGATGGGGTTTGGGGGTGGGCGGGGGGACAGTGTTGGATGAGGTTTTGGGGGCAGGTGGAAGGTGTTGAACGTAGTTTGGGGGTGGGCAGGGGGATAGTGGTGGATGGGGTTTGGGGGGTGGGTGGGTGGATGGTGTTGGATGAGGTTTGGGGGTGGGCAGGGATACAGTGTTGGAAGGGGTTTGGGAGTGGGCGGGTGGACGGTGTTGGATGTGTTTTGGGGGTGGGCAGGGGGACAGTGTTGGATGGGGTTTGGGGGGTTGATGGTGTTGGATGGGGTTTGGGGGGTGGGCGGGTGAACGGTGTTGGATGGGGTTTGGGGTGGGCAGGTGGACAGTGTTGGATGGGGCTTGGGGGTGGGTGGGGGAACGGTATTGGATGGGGTTTGGGGGGTGGGCTCGTGGATGGTGTTGAATGGGATTTGGGTGGTGGGTGGGTGGACGGCGTTGGACGGGATTTGGGGGTTGGGCACGTGGACGTTGTTGGACGGGGTTTGTAGGACAGTCGGGGGGATGATGTTGAACAGGGTTTGTGGGACAGGCGGGGGGATGGTGTTGGACGGGGTATGGGGGTGGGCAGGGGGAACGGTATTGGATGGGGTTTGGGAGGTGGGCTCGTGGATGGTGTTGAATGGGATTTGGGTGGTGGGTGGGTGGACGGCGTTGGACGGGATTTGGGGGTTGGGCACGTGGACGTTGTTGGACGGGGTTTGTAGGACATTCGGGGGGATGATGTTGAACAGGGTTTGTGGGACAGGCGGGGGGATGGTGTTGGACGGGGTATGGGGGTGGGCAGGGGGACGATGTTGGATGGGGTTTGGGGTGGGCGCATGGATGGTGTTGGACGGGGTTTGGGGATGGGCGGGGGATGGTGTTGGACGGGGTTTGGGCTGGGCGGGTGGATGGTGTTGGATGGGTTTGGGGGTTTGCGGGGGGGACAGTGTTGGGTGGGGTTTGGGGGCAGGTGGAAGGTGTTGGAAAGGGTTTGGGAGTGGGCAGGTGGACGGTGTTGGATGGGGTTTGTGGGGTGAGCGGGTGGATGGTGTTGGATGGGGTTTTGGGTGGGCGGGGGACGGTGTTGGATGGGGTTTGGGGGGTGTGCAGGTGGACGGTGTTGGACGGGGTTTGGGGGGTGGGCGGGTAGACGGTGTTGGATGGGGTTTGGGGGATGGGCGAGTGGACGGTGTTGGAAGATGTATGGGGGGTGTGCGAGTGGACAGTGTTAGACGGGGTTTGGGGGGTGGGCGAGTGGACGGTGTTGGATGGGGTTTGGGGGGTGTGCAGGTGGACGGTGTTGGACGGGGTTTGGGGGGTGGGCGGGTGGGCCGTGTTGGATGGGGTTTGGGGGTGGGCGAGTGGACAGTGTTGGACGGGGTTTGGGGGGTGGCGGGGGGTCGGTGTTGTACGGGGTTTGCGGGTGGTCGGGTGGACAGTGTTGGACGGGGTTTGTGGGACAGGCGGGGGGACAGTGTTGGACGGGGTTTGTGGGACAGGCGGGGGGACAGTGTTGGACGGGGTTGGTGGGACAGGCCGGGGGGATGGTGTTGGACGGGGTTTGTGGGACAGGCCGGGGGGATGATGTTGGACGGGATTTATGGGACAGGCCGGGGGGATGGTGTTGGACGGGGTTTGTGGGACAGGCCGGGGGGATGGTGTTGGACGGGGTTTGTGGGACAGGCCGGGGGGATGGTGTTGGACGGGGTTTGTGGGACAGGCCGGGGGGATGGTGTTGGACGGGGTTTGTGGGACAGGCCGGGGGGGATGGTGTTGGACGGGATTTATGGGACAGGCCGGGGGGGATGGTGTTGGACGGGGTTGGTGGGACAGGCCGGGGGGGATGGTGTTGGACGGGATTTATGGGACAGGCCGGGGGGATGGTGTTGGACGGGGTTTGCAGGACGAGGGGGAATGGTGTTGGACGGGGTGTGGGGGCAGGGGGGGCGGTGTTGGTTGAGGTTTATGGGACAGGTGGGGGGACGGTGTTGGACGGGGTTTGGGGGTTGGTGTTGGACAGGATTTATGGGACAGGAGGGGGAATGGTGTAGGACGGTGTTTGAGGGCAGGGGGGCGGTGTTGGACGTGGTTTATGGGATAGGTGGGAGGACTGTGTTGGATGGTGTTTGAGGGATGGTGTTGGACCGGGTTTGTGGGACAGGCGAGGGGGATGGTGTTGGAGCGCGGTGTTGGACGAGGTTTGGGGGTGGGCAGAGGCTCACGCGCGGTGTGCTGCTGCCTCGTCTGAACAGGAACCAGACTTAATTGAATCGATTAACTGATTAATCAATTAAACGATGGAAATAGTGCCCGCCCATCTCGTTCAGATAATCGAGGTTCCCCTGTAATTCAATCTGCAAATCAAGGAATTTAATATGTGTTTGTCACTGCATTTATTCTTCTGTAATTTTACAGAATCTAGTTGATCTGTCAGGTTTAGGAACTAATACAGCTGGAGAGCATGAACTACTTTGATTAGATTCAATCAAGTGATGATCTAAAACACATTGAATCCCTCACACAGGTGAGCTTATCAGGGTTTAAGTGGTAAAATGTTGTGGATGTAAGTTTGCTCAGTGAGCTGGAAGGCTCATTTTCAGATGTGAAAAGGTTCTGTTGAATTTTGTTATATTGCTAATTTCTATGAGAATCCCTGCAGTAAATGTACACCTCATCTTTAACACTTCCTTTAATCATCTGAAATTGCACAGACAGCCAATCTTCTAGGATAGAGCAAGAACTGTTCACTGATCCAATGCTTCCACTATTTTAGTTTTTCATCATTATCGAGAAAAAGCCAGAAAGCTAATTTCATAAATGTAACTGTTCATATTTCCGAATAGAGAAGATATGCACCTGGATTAATGAAACATCTAAGTTTATTGAACATTTTAATTCTAATTCTTTCAACTTTAAGAAATGTTTAATTGATGACTGGTTTTGCCATGTGTTCAAAACATAAGTTTTTTTTTCAAATAAATGAGCTTTTTTTGAGTTTATTATAAAAATAGCTTTTGTTTCAGCTAATTTTAAGCAGGACAAAACTGACCTTTTTGCTGATTAAATGAGGCCCCTTAACATTTTTGGCACGGTTCGGGGAGGAGCAGAATAGTAGCTGTAGTGCTTTTCTCCTGTCAGAGTCACAACAAAGTTCAGGGGCTCAATGCAGAATTTTTGGAAATGGACAATGTGATATTGGACAGAGAATAATAGTAATTGGTAAAAGATAAGAAAAATGGCAGGTTCCTCACATTATACAACTACGATAGAAATGGAAACAGCTAAAACTTCCTTACAGATGCTGGAAGTAACCCAGAGTGGGTTACCTGATTTAACTCAGGCTAAACTAATAACATTGACAAATGAGTTAAAACTGAGGTGATTGACATAATGACAAACAGTTGGGAGGAAGGGTCTTGAGGAAGGGTCATTGGACCCGAAACATTAACTCTGATTTCTCTGCACAGATGCTGCCAGAACTGCTGAGCTTTTCCAGCAACTTCTGTGTTTGTTTCTGATTTACAGCATCCTCAGTTCTTCTGGTTTTAATTACAGGTTAAATAACAAGACTGATGTATAACAAACTCCATACAATTAAACCAACATTTTACTGAGTTTGGAGAAGATTGGTAGCTCAGGTTGAGATTCTGGATGTAAGTTTGCTTGTTCAGCTGGAAGGTTTGTTTTCAGACGTTTCATCACCATTCTAGGTAACATCATCAGTGAGCCTCCGGTGAAGCACTGGTGTTATGACTCGCTTTCTATTTATGTGTTTAGGTTTCTTTGGGTTGGTGATGCCATTTCCTGTGTTGGTGATGTCACTTCCCATGTTGGTGGTGTCAACCCTCTGAGAAAAAGAACAGGAGATTACAGAGAGCAGCTTTCCTTCCTTCAAATATATTAGTCAACCACATGCATTCCTACAATAACTGGCAGTGATTCCTTGGCTATCATTAGACTTTCATACCCGAGTTCCTGTGAAATGACCAATATCTCATTACAATATCACTACGCCATCACCTAGCCCTAAATCCTGGCCAATCTACATTTTGAGTACTATCATACCATACCATAGCAACCCTGCCTTACAAGAGTTAACATGGAACAAATCAAGGAAAGCAAACATTCAGCTTTACGTCCCAAGTCAGCTCTCAGAGGAATGATGGTACACAAGGGTCTCTTCTACAATGAGCTCTAGAGATCAGGCCATTTGTACTCAGGTGCCCATTTTACCCAGTTCAAGATTTTGAAATGACTGAAGCATTTATCAGAAACAGGTTGTACCTTTTAAGCCTAAAGTGATCACAACCATGCCCAGCACAGCAACAGCACTTCCCTTACTACTAGTATCTGCTCTCTCAGTCCTGCTCCAAACCCTTGCATTAGTTAGCAAAATGGCAGAGACTACTTCTCAGAAATTTCTGATTTAGCGTGAAGAACTGCAGGCTCCCTCTAATCTTGCTAATAACATGCCTGCAGCCTTCGCTTACTGTGTATCTGATCTACTTCTTTGAAATTGTTGTTCTACATTAGATGCTACTCACTGGATACCGCAAGCCTGATTGCTGAGGTGCCTTAACCAAAGAACCACACTAATTTAATTTGACCAACAAAGAATTACATGCAGTTTGAAAGCCTGAGACCAGTATCTGCTCAGAGTGATCGAGCTATTAGCCTGCAATTCCTTTTATTGCCCTTTCCAAATGTGCATCATTGGATGGGCCAGCATTTATATTCAATCCCCAAATGACTTTTGAGAAGGTAGTGGTGAACTGCCTTCCTGAAATGCTGTAGCCTTGGGGTACATCCAGAGCGCTGTCAGGCAGTGAGTCCCAGCATTTGCAACTGATGCAGCAACATATATTTACAGGTAACCCCACCCTGGATCAGTCCTATATATCCTGATAGATGGATGCTCTCTCATGATTTCAATTCACTCTATCAAGTGGTATCTGTCTTGTTAAAAAGTTACTCCTGTTCAACACCCCTATAAGCTTCTTTTTCTATTTATTGAATTTTACTTACAACTGTTTTGTAAGCAATTTGGGTTTACATTTACCACAACTGCCCCCATGCTTTCGACTTTATCAATGACTGATGACTTGTTGGAAATCCCCTGAATAAGGACAAGCTTTTCAAGTACAGTTTGTTATTATTCTGAAACCAGCAGAAATTTGAATACTCTTTGCAGAGGATGTTCTTTGACATTGATGTCACGGTTGAATCTTTTTTTCCCAAATTGGTTTCCTCAAATCATGCCAGAGATATTTGTGTTGTTTCTGAAGGAAGTAATTTTCTACATATTCTTTTGGCTACTTCTTTTGGAACATAGCATAATTTCTTACCAGGTTCAATTACAGATTGTGAAGCTGACTGTACTGTTTTGGTCTTGTTGCTTTCAAGAGGTTGAATGGAATGTGTCAGGAGTCTACTACTAATCTCTGATGCTTGTGGAGGTTTTATTTTACTTCACGCATGAGAAACGGGTGTCACTTTGACCTAGTGACACCAAAGCAACAGTGATATATTTGCAAATCAGGAGTGGCTTGGAAGGCATTGGAGAAAATGGGACAAATCGAGTTTTCAGACTGAATAATTCGAAACAAGGTGGTCTTTATTTGAACTATACCAACGCAGTGTGGGAGAGACCTCAGAAGCTTCAAGACGCTATAACTCAAAACAGCATGTTTATATATTTTCATGGCATCATTCTTACATGCAACATTGGTATAAAATAAGCTATACATCAGACATTAACTGCAAAAACAGGATGCAGTTTAGTTTCTTATGTAGTGCTGAGCCATCTAAATTCTATAGGACCTCCATTTCCATGTTATATTCAGAGCTTTTCTGTCCCTGTTCACATCAGGTCGTTCACCAGAATTTTTCCTTATGATTAATACTTGTGTGGCTATTTAGATCGATTGCCATGGTCTCTGAACCTTCAGTCTTTGCTGACTGTTCCCTCTTTATGGATATGTAATTAAACTATCTGAGCTACACTTACTATTTCCTAATATGGATTTATATACCTGTTTATATTTTGTCTAAGCAGCTTCTTGTCTCCCCTTTACCTTGCTCCAGATCATTCTGCAAGTTGCATCATTCCAACCTTTCACCCATCTACCCTTCTTCAGAGGGGACCTTGCAGATATTGGCATTTCCATGTGTCTGCAGCCCTTCATCTTCCCCATACCCTTATGCTGTGACCCCTGGTTCTGAACTCCCTGGTCATCAGGAACCTCCTTTCTGCATTTACCTTGTCCAGTCATAGGATCCCTACTGTGTGGAAGCAGGCCATTCAGTCCATCAAGTCCACATTGACCCTCCAAAGAGCGTCCCAACTAGACCCACCAACCCCCCCCCCCCCACCCCAAAACCCCCACCCCAGTAATCCTACATTTCCCATGCCTAATTCACCTGGCTTGCACACCCCTGAACACTATGGGCAGTTTAGCACTGCCTATCCAATTAACCTGCACATCTTTGGACTGTGGGAGGAAACTGGAGCACCTGGAGGAAACCCACGCAAACAAGGGGAGAACGTGCAAACTCCACACAGACAGTGGCCCAAGCGGGAATCTCACAGTTCACTCTCCCACCCAGTTTTGTGTCACCTGCAAACTTGGAGATATTACATTTGCTTCCTTCTAAATCAATAACATATGTTGTGAATAGCTGGGGTCCAAGCACTGATCCCTGTAATACCCCACAAGTTACGATGTATTATTTAGAAAAAGACTCTGTTTTCTGTCAGCCAATCAGCTTTCTAACTCTGTCAGCACATTATCCTTAATCACAGTGGTTTTATTTTATGTGCCTATCTCTTGTGTGTGACATTATTGAAACTATCTGAAAAGACCAAGGTAAACCACATCCAATGGTTCAATTCTTCTGGATATATTCTCTAAAAATTCCAATAGATTTGTAAAGCACGATTTCCCTTTCATAAAGCCATGTTGACTCTGTCCAATCCTGTCGCTGTTTTCCAAGTGCGCTGCTAGAACTTTTTCTCAATATAGCAATTTCCCTACTACTGTTGTCATACACATCAGTCTCTACTTCCTTGTTTGCATTCTGTTTGTGATTGGAACTTAATGTACAGTAATTGTCAAATGGTCTTACAATATTCCAAACTACATCTGTCTCTTCTCTTACAGTTTGTCATCTTAAAGCATGATCTGCTAATGGGCCCGGAGAAGAAAGAAATCTGTTAATTTATTCTTCTCCGGGCTTCTTCTGGAATCCTCCAGAAATTCTGTATCTCATGGACTGCCTCTTCCTTAGTGTCCAGTTTAGTTCCCTCTCTGAAATATTTGTAATTTTAGATCTGCTTGGAGGTGTAATATCTTTCTCCATTGTCATCACATTTAATTACTGTTGTTTCTTTTATATAAATGATTTACTTGAAAATTGATACAAGGTTTTTCTAATTGTTTGTAGATGTAATTGTTGTTTTCTGTCCAGTGTTTTAACTTGTTAATCACTTCAATTGTATTTTTAAGCAGGTGTTTTTAAATATTGCAATTATTTCTTTAATAACTGGATAATGAAGATGAGTCACTCATAAAGTATTATTGTTAGGAAGCTTTGTTTTAATGAATATTTTACCTCCTTTTTCAAATATTTCCTTCATTTCTGTTAATTAGAGTTGATAACCTTGAAATGGAATTATCTTCCTGCTTGTGCTGAAAAAAATATTTTCAACCACTTAAGGATCTTTGAAACGCTTTAATGCTGAAACACATTATCCTTTACAAGATGGAGGAAAAGCTTGCTAATTCATGCCATTCCCACTTAAGAGTTACAAAGTCATGTAGTCACACAGCACAGAAGCAGACCTTTCAGTCCAACTTGTCAACACCAAATAAGTTTCCCAAACTAAATCAGTCCCACTTGTTTGCGTTTGGCCCATCTCCCTCTAAACTATTCCTATTCATGTGCCTGAGCAAATATCTTTTAAATGTTGTAGCTGTACTTGCACCTACCACTTCCTCTGGTGCTTCATTCCACATGTGAGACACCCTCTGTCTGAAAAGGTTGCCCCTCAGGTCCACTTCAAACATTTCTCCTCTCACTTTAAAAATATGTCCCCTAGTTTTGAACTCACCCATCCTAGGGAAAAGACCTTCACTATTTACCTCATCTATACCCTTCGTGATTTTACAAACCTTCATTAGGTCATCCCTCAATCTCTTATATTCCAATAAAAAAAGGTCCCAACCTATCCAGCCTCTACTTACAACTCAAACCCTCCTGTCCCAGCAGCATCCTGAAAAATCTTTTCTGAACCCTCTCCAATTTAATCATATTGTTCCTTAAACAGGATAACCAGAACTGTACACAGTACTCCAAAGTGGCCTCACCAACATCCTGTACAACCTCAACATGCTGACACAATCAATGGTGTGAGCAATGAAGGCATGTGTGCTAAATGCCTTCTTTACCAACCTAATTACTTCTGGCGCAACTTTTAAACAACTATCTATCTGAACCCCGAGGTCTCTGTTCCACATCACTCCCTAGGGCCCTACCATTCACTATATAAGTCCTATCCTTTTTTGCTTTACCAAAATGCGTCACCTCGCAATTAACTAAATTAAACTCCATCTTCCACTCCTCAGCCCAGTAGCCCTATTGATCAAGATCCCTTTATAATCTTCTTAGCCATTCTCCATAATATTGATGTCTTTAAGAAATTTTTCAGTTGCGCAATACATGTTACTTCAACCCTCAAAATATTGATTTTTTTGTTTAAAGATTCTCAGTCTTCGATTTTCTCACTTTTAATCAGTGAAGTTATGCTGTTGTTACAACTCGGTATTTCCTTAATGAGTATCCTTTCCCAAATAATTATTTTGCAGCTTTCCTGAGAAGTATAAATAATTTTAACATTACTTGTTTAATAAATCTAAAGAATTCAGAACAAAAACAGAAATTGCTGGAAAAAGTTCGGCATGTCTGGCAGCATCTGTGGAGAGAAATCAGAGTTAGCATTTCAGGTCCAGGGACCTTTCTTCAGAACTGAAGGCGGCTGGAGTAGTTGTCTTGGTACCGATCCTTGGGAGTCTATGTCAGAGTTAAATCAGTAACAATACAGGGTTTAGTGCGTAACCCAAGCTTCTGTCTTGTAAAGGTTAGTATTAAATGGAGAATTCCCTTTTTACATTGCTGTAACGCACCATCAACCTAACAATAGCGATCGCACTGAAAAAATAGATACATTTATTATATTGGCATCTTTTTGCTATGGAATGTGCATGAGCTATTGCCTCAATTGCATGAGATTCGACACATCCAAACCATTCTGTTTGAAACCTGGCCAACTGAGTGAGCTTTTTGTAAAATTCATTCATAGAATGTGGTCATCACGGGCTAGGCCAGCATTTATTGCCCATCCCTAATTGCTCAGAGGGCTGTGGGTCTGGAGTCACATGCAGACCAGACCAGGTAAAGATGGCAGTTTTCTTCCCTAAGGGACATTACTGAACCAGATGGGTTTTTCCAACAATTGGCAATGGATTCATGGTCGTCATGATTCCAGATTTTCAAAAAATTGATTTCAAATTCCGCCATGGCAGGATTTGAACGTGGGTTTTTAGATTAACACTCCAGAAATAATACAACCAGGCTGTCCGCTTTTAGCTGTTTCTATGCCAGGTTTTTAACTGGCATTTGCAGTGACTGAGTAGGTCCAACACTTTTACATTGTGTTGTTGCTGACTGTCCCAAGACTGTCAGGCTAGGTATTGCCACCTCGGGCACGATACTCAGGTGATCCAAAAACAGTTGTAATCCCAACCGTTTGAACCATGGCTAAAACACAGGGAAGAAAGGATCCCAAAGCAATGGCTGGTATTCCCCGACACTGGCTTGTTCGCTTTATCTCTCTTGGCCAGAGCAGTGTACAGGGCAAACCGTTGCTGGAATCTAACACTGAATCCAACCTGAATGCAACTGATGTTGGCCAAATTGCACAGCTATGCCACAGAGTCTCTTCCACAGAGAGATAAAGGGCTACAGTTGTGGCAATGAAAGGAACCGCAAGAGTTTCACAGTCGGTTCTGATATAACGGTGTAGTTCCATTCTCGTACAATCTTGGGTTATAGGAAAATCACACAATACTCACACCATTTAAACTTATGGAGTCAGAATTGTGTTACAGCCAATACAGGTAAGGAAAGTTTGTGTTCTACAAATAACTGTCTAAATTTGTTCAACCGCATTAAAGTCAATTCGAGTTGAGAAAACGCACATAATAGGAGAACCAACTCTATTAGAAACCATACTGTTGTGTTAGTGGCTGTTAGTTGCTGTTTAATCACAAGTGTGCTGTAGGATGATGGCAGTTGGCATGTGAGAGCACCTGGAGCTCAGTAACATTGAGTGACTGAAAATAGTCCTGGAGGATCGAGTTAAAAGGAGAAACAATTTCGTAGCTTTGTATTATACAAGGAACTTATAGTTCCCTCTTATAATTGGTTATAAAAGGTATCATCAAAAACATTTTTACAATCACTACAAATACTGAAACGTTTTGTGTAAACATTTGGAATATGAGACAGCCAATGACCTCTAACCAATTGCCCAGAGTGCTAACTTTTAGTGCCGATGAGCCAGTTCCAAACATCGTTTTGCAATGAAAACAATTTATTTTGCTCTGTTAAATGTAGCGAGGCATGTTTTATTGGTGTAATTGTCAACTCGGCAAGATTGTTGTCAACTCTTTAAGAGTTAATAACCAGGCCCCAGGACATTCCAGTGAGTAACCAGCAAAAAAATCCGAAACGCATTAAATTGATTTAGTTAGTTAATATTTTGACCTCTTTGAACCCTGCTTTTATTGGCTCTCTATTAAAGAAATCATCGAGACCATGCAACGCAGAAGTAAGCCATTCAGCCCAATGAAGCCATGTCAGCTCTGAGCAATCCAGCCAGTCATAGCGTCCTTTCCCTCCATCTCTATCACTGCAGCCACTTCAACTTTATTTCCTACAAGTGCTCATTCAAATCATTGATTATCTCCTGAACAAAGAAAATTTACAGCCCAAGAACAGGCCCTTCAGCCCTCCGAACCTGAGCCAATTCAAATGTACTGTCTAAACTTGCCGCCCAATTCCTAACCATCTGTATCCCTCTGCTCCCCACCTACTCATGCATCTGTCCAGACGCATCTTAAATGAATCTACCGTGCCTGCCTCTACCACCTCTGTTGGCAACGTGTTCCAGACACCCACCACCCTCTGTGTAAAGTACTTGCTGCATGTATTCCCCTTGAACCTTTCACCTCTCACTTTGAAAGTGTGACCTCTCATTATTGAATCCTTCACCCTGAGAAAAAGCATATCTCTATCCACCCTCTCTATACCTTTCACGATTTTGGAAATCTCAATCAGGTCTCTTCTCAATATCCTTTTTTCTAATGAAAACAAACCTAACCTACTCAACCTCTCTTCATAGCCAGCACCTTCCGTACCAGGCAACATCCTGGTAAACCTTCTCTGCACCTTCTCCAAAGCGTCCACATCCTTTTGGTAATGTAGTAACCAGAACTGTACACAGTATTCTAAATGCGGCCGAACCAATTTCTTGTACAATTTTAACATGACCTGCCAGCTCTTATACTCAATACCCTGTCCGATGAAGGCAAGCATACCATTTGCCTTCTTGACCACTCTATCCACCTGTACAGCAACCTTCAGGGTACAGTGGACCTGCACTCCCAGATCTCTCAGCTCGCCAACTTTTCCCAAGGCTCTTCCTTTTACAGTATAATTCGCTCTAGAATTAGATTTGCCTAAATGCATCACCTTACATTTGTCTGGATTGAACTCCATCTGCCTCTTTTCTGCCAACTCTTCAGTCTATCTATATTCTCCTGTATTCTTTGACAGTCCCTTATGCTTTCTGCTACTCCACCAATCTTCATGTCATCTGCAAACGTGCTGATCATACCAACAGTGCCCTTTTCCAGATCATTTATGTATATCACAAACAACAGTGGCCCCAACACTGATCCCTGTGGAACACCACTGGTCACCTTTCTCCATTCTGAGAAAATCCCTTCAACTACTGCTCTCTGTCTCATGTTGCTCAAAAAGTTCTTCATCCACCTAGCTCGAATACCCTGCACACCATGTGACTTCACTTTCTCTATTAGTTTACCAAAGGGAACCATATCAAACGGGTTGACACCGTACCTGTAGTCACCCCACGCCTCTGGTATGGTAGGGCATGATTTCCAGGCATCCATGACCTTCTACAGTGTACTCCCAAATAAACTGCTAAGTTTCAATCAATGCCTTCACCTCCTTAGAAACATGGATTGTCACCCTCGTGGTAATGAGGGAATACCTGAAAACTACTTTTCAATCCTGTGGACAAAGTGAATGCAGAATTCTGTCTCTCAGTATTTGCAGAATCGAGTAGGGATGTACCTGGGAGAATCAGAACGTTAATAATGAATAAGTTGGCTTGAATTTACTTTATATTTTGATGCATCAAATAAAACTTAGTCTTTTATTCCCGGAGGTTAAAGTTATGCAAGAGAAATAATCTTACTCTTTTCCAACCTAATCAATCAGTAGATTCTGATTGGCACAAGTATTTTGCTTTATTCCTGTCACGTATACCGAGATACAGTGAAAAGTGTTGTTTTGCATGCTATACAGGAGATATATTATGTGGGAGAAAAGAGATTTCATGTTGTAAAGTTCTGGACTTAAAGACAGGTTTTTCATTCAAAGGATTAGATTAGGCCCCTACAGTGTGGAAACAGGCCCTTCGGCCCAACAAGTCCACACTGACCCTCTGAAGAGTAACCCACCCAGAGCCATTCCCTCATTTACCCCTGACTAATACACTTGACACTCTGGGCAATTTAGCATAGCCAATTCACCTGACCTGCACATATTTGGGTTATGGGAGGAAACTCATCCAGACACAGGGAGAATGTGCAAACTCCACACAAGCAGTCACCCAAGGCAGGAACCGAACCCGGGTCCCTGGGGCTGTGAGGCAGCAGTGCTAACCACTGAACCATCATGCCACCCCATTTGCAGCAAGACTAAGGGAACTGTGTAAAATTGAATAGAAGCATTCGGTAATCTAATGCCTCTTGCAGTGGTGTTCTGAGTGATTCTTGCAATGACATCTCCATGTGCTTAGGTCTAGTGTAATGGGAAATGAATTTGTTAATGATGATGATGCTCTTTGACACCAACAAAGTAGAGAAAAACCCGTGAATAAGAATCAAAGAGAGGTTGAAGAGAAATGTTGCAGAGGAGATCCGCATTCAGTATGATATATATCAAAGTTGAAATAAAGAGTTTATGGGATTACTGAGAGTGAAACAGACTTACTCTGCTAAGGTGCCTGCTCAGTGACGCCTGGTTTGGGGTTCTCCCAGGGCCATTCAGCTCCAGACCTCACTACGGTTTTGGTTCAAATATTGACAAAACAGCTCTATTCCAGTGGTGAGGTGAGAGTGACAGCACATGACATTAAGGCTATATTCAACCAAGTGTGTGGGTGGAGTCATATCTGACACATTGGAAGGTATTCGTGATCTTTGGAGGTCAGTCATCTTAGCTCCATGACACCTCTGTAAATGTTCCCCAGGGTAGTGTCCCTAGCCCAAGCATCCTCAGTTGCTTCACCAATGACCTTCCATCCATTGTAAGGGTCAGAAGTGGGAATGTTTGCTGATGACTGCACAATGTGCAGCACCATTCACAACTCCTCAGATACTGAATCAGTCCCTGTCGAAATGCAACAAGATCTGGACCATATCCAGGCTTGGGCTGAAATATGGCAAATTGTATTCAGACCACACAAATTCCAGTTAATGACCATCTCCAATAAGAAACAGTCTAATAATCTCCCCATAATATTCAATGTTACTTCAGTGAGATTCCCCTCATCCTCTAAACTCCATTGAGTACAAACCCAAGGAGCTCAAACACTGCTCAAATGACAAGCCCTTCAAGCTTGGAATAATTCTTGTACACCTCCCCTAGAACCCTTCCAAGGCCAGCTCACCCTTCCATAGATACGGAGTCCAAAATTGCTCATAATATTCTAAATGAGGTCTAACCAGAGGCTTATAGGGCCTCCGCAGTACATTTCTGCTCTTGTATTCTAGCCGTCTTGAAATTAATGCTAACAGTGAAATTTGCCTTGTTAACTACCAACTGAACCTACATATTAACCGTGACAAAATCCTAAACTAGGGCTCCCATGTCCCCTTGTGCTTCAGATTTATGAAGCCTATTCCCTTTAGAAAGTAATCCAAGTGCCTGTTATTCCCATCAAGTGCATAACCTCATACTTTCTCACATTGCATTCCACCTGCCACTTCTTTGCCCATTCTCCGAGCCAAGTCCTTCTGCAGCCATCCTGCTTCCTCAACCTATCTTTGTATCATCTGCAAATTTAGCAACAATACTCTCAGTTCCTTCACCCAGATCATTAATCTATTGTATGCCTTCTGCCAGTCAGTCAATCCTCTATCTATGCCTGTACTTTATCCCTAATACCATGGGTTTTAAATTACTTAGTAGCCTCCTGTGCAGCTTGTCAATCACCTTCTGGAAATTCAATTAGATCACAGTCACTGGCTAAGTAACTCAATTTAGGCCAGTATCCTATCACCAAGTCATCCTTTACTTACACATGACCAGTCCTTGACTTTAGTACTGCCTGATGTAGAAACAGCTATCAAAGTGGCAGTATCTCTGACACGCCCCTTTTATATCTGTTAGCCAGAGCTCCCTCATTAGAACCAGATTAACGAACGTGGTCAGGGAACTCATATTCTATGATGTGCAAGTGGCTGATCTCATAATAATCACTGCACTGGCTCTCCATTGTCTAACTCACTCATTACCTCCTCAAAGAACTCTAACAGATTTGTCAGGCAAGACCTCCCCTTGATGAAGAATTGAAAAATGTGGTGCTGCAAGTCAGGCAACTTCCGAGAAGCAGGAGAGTCGACATTTTAGGCATAAGCCCGCCACATTCCTGGTGAAAGGTGTATGCCTGAAGCGTCGATTCTCCTGCTCCTCAGGTGCTGCCTGACCTGCTGTGCTTTTCCAGTGCCACACTTTTTGACTCTGACTCTCCAGCACCTGCAGTCCTCACTTTCCCCCTCCCCTTGATGTCAGCGTGCTGACTCAACTGTATTTTGTCAAACACTTCCAAGTATTTGACAATCTCAACCTTATTAAAAGACTCTAAAATCTTACCAATGACTGAGGTCAGGCTCACCAGCCTATAGATTCCTGCGTTCCACCACCGTCCTTTCTTAAAGAGGATGTTACATGAAACATTTTTGAGTCCTCTGATACCCTCCCTGACTCCAGTGATTCCTGAAAGATCAACCCTCCTCCTCTTTAGTGATGATCACTACACTCACCTCGACTTCAAAACTCTCTTGAAATTCTGCTATGTTGCTGGTGTCTTCCACTGATGCAAAGTAGCAATTCAGTTCTTTTGCCATTTCATTGTTCCCAATATTGCATCTCCAACCTCATTTTCCAATGGTCGCATGTCCAGTCTTGCCTATCTCTTAGCCTCTTAGATATCTAAAAACTCTTGCAAGCTCCTTTTATGATACTAGCTAGCTTACTGCATTTTTCATCTTCTCTCCCCTTATTACTTATTTAGTTATCCTTTGTTGGCTCTGCTAGATTTTAAAGACTTCCCAATTCTCTGGCTTCCCACTAATCTTCACCACTTTAGATGCTTTTTCTTTTGTATTTATGCTGTCCCTGACTTCCCTTGTCAGCCATGATTGCCTTGTCCTCCCATGAATGTGTCTTTTCTTCCTCGGCATGAATTTCTGCTGTGCCTCTGATTTACCTCCAAAAATTCCTCCAATTATTGCTCCACCATTTTCCCTGCTAGGCTCCGCTTCCAATTCACTCTGGCGAGCTCCTCCCTTACGTCTTTGTCACTTTCTTTACTTACTTGTCATACAGTTACATCTGATTCCAGCTTCTCCTTCTCAAACTTAGTTAGAGTAAAAGAAAACTGCAGATGCTTCTATCCAAAGTAGGCAAGCAGGAGGCTGGAAGTACCCAATAACCCAGGGAGCATCAAGAGGCAGGGAAGTCAACATTTCAGATATAACCCTTCTTCAGGAATGGAGGTGGGCATAGGGAGACCTGCCTCAAATCATTCCCCCCACCTCCACTCTTTATCTGCAGCTCCCTCTATCCCCACCTCCATTCCTGAAGAAGGGTTACAACCAAAACCTTGACTTCTCCACCTTCTGATTCTGCCTGGCTTTCTGTGTTCTTCCAGCCTCCTGCTTGTCTACTCTCCCTCTCAAACTGCAGAGTAAATTCTTACATATTGTGGTCCCTGACACTAGGGGTTCCTTCATCTTAAGCTCCCTAATCAAGTCTGCCTCATTACATATCACCAAATCCAGAATTGTCTTTTCCCTAGTGGGTTCTACCAAAAAAAAACAATTTCATGGACATTCTACAAATTCATTTTCTTGTGATCTGCTACCAAGCTAATGTTTCCAGTCCACCTGCATATTGAAGTCCCCTGTGATGATTGTAATAGTGTCTTTCTTGCATGTCTTCCCTATCTCCTGAGTGATATTCTTCCTCACATCCTGATCACTGCTAGAAGGCCTGTACATAACTCTCATGGTTTTATTTCCTTCATGGTTCATCCACTCTATCCACATAGATTCTATACCTTCCAACTCTATGCTATTTCTTGTTGTCAATTTAATTTTATTTCTTACTAACAGGACAGCCTTGTGCCCTCTGCCCATCTGCCTGCCCTTTTGATATCCTTGGATATTTAGTTCCCAACTCTGATCCCCTTGCAACCACATCTCTGTGATACCCACAACGTCCTATCAGCAAATCTCAATCTGCAGTACAAGCTCATTTATCTTGTTTTGTACACTGTGTGTACTTAAGTATAACATCCTCAGCCCTGTGTTGACTACATCTCTTCTCATAGTTGTCCCCTGATCTGCTGTGCCTGAAGTCAGATTCATGAACCTTTCCTTAATCCCTGTCCTATTCTGGAAAATGTAATAATCTTTCCTGAGCCCTCCTCTCTTTAACATTTTCCACAATTTTCCATGCAACTGAACCCACCCCTCCCACTATTTAGTTTAGAGTCTTATCCATTGCAGTAGTTATGCAATTCACCAGGACTCTGGTTCCAACTAGAGTCATGGGAGTCTATCCTATTGGAACAGCTCCCTCCTTCCCCAGCCAATTCCCTAAGAATTCAAACCGATTTAGAAAATAGAAACAGTAAAGCATAGGAATGGGCCCTGCGGCCATGGTGTTATGCCAAACATGATGCCAAATTAAATGAATCCTTTCTGCCTGTCATTAGTCCATATCCCCATTTATCTCTCCACCCTGAAGACTTCCTGCCTCTATTCCTGATGAAGGGCTTTTGCCCAAAACATAGATTTTCCTGCTCCTCAGGTGCTGCCTGACCTGCTATGCTTTTCCAGCACCACTCTGATCTAAACTCTGGTTTCCAGCATCTGCAGTCCTCACTTTCACCTAGTTGATTTTAACCTTCCTGCGAAACCTCTTGCAAGGATGCCTACCTTGAAGAAGTTCTCCTCCTCTCTCACAAGAATCTCAGTGAGTATCTCTCTCTCAATTCAACCCCCAGGTCATCTCCGCTGCCCTAAAAAAAGCCCATTTATCTCTCCACCCCGGAGGCTTCCTGGCTCTATTCCTAATGAAGGGCTTTTTCCCGAAACATTGATTTTCCTGCTCCTTGGATGCTGCCTGACCTGCTGTGCTTTTCCAGCACCACTCTGATTGAAAACCTTAGTCCATTTCACGCCATTCCTTAATTATTCATGTGCTTATCTAACAGTCCCTTAAATGCCCCTATCACATCTGCCTCCACTGCTATCCCTGGCAGCGCGTGTTGGACTCCTACCACTCTCTGTGTAAAATCTTGCCTCTTATGTCTCCTTTGTATTTTCCCCTCTCACCTTAAATGCATGCTCCCTAGTATTGGACATTTCTACTATGGGAAAACTGTCAACCCTATCTATGCATCTCATAATTTTATAAACTTCTATCAAGTCTCCACTCAGCCTCTGCCACTCCAGAGAAAACAAAATGAATTTTTCTAGCTTCGATATATAGCTTATATTCTCTAATCCAGGCAGCATCCTGGTAAACCACTTCTGCACCCTCACCAAAGTCTCCACATCCTTCCTGTAAGATGGCAACCAGAAATCAACACAATACTCTAAGTGTCACCTAACCAAAGTCTTATAAAAGTACCAACATGACATCCTGACTCTTGCACTCAATTCCCTGACCAAAATGCAAGCATGCCATACCCATTCTTTACCACCCTATCTACTTGTGAGTCCACTATCAGGGAACTATAGACTTGAACACCAAGATCCCTCTGTACATCAAAGCTGTTCAGGATCCTACCATTAACTGTATACTTTTCCTTAACATTTGACCTCCCAAAGAGCAGCCCCTGACACTTGCCCAGGTTAAAGTCCATCTGAATTTTTCTCCACCCTCATCTGCAACTGACCTCTATCCTGTTCTATCCTTTGACAACCTTCTACATTATCCATATTTCCACTGATTTTTGTGTCATCTGCAAGCTTACTAACCCACCCATCTGCATTTTTATCCAAGTCATTTGTATATATCACAAACAGCAGAGCTCCCAGTACGAATGCTTGTGGGACACCGCTAGTCATGGACCTCTAGCCTGAAAAACACCCTTCCACCACTGCCCTCTGCCTTCCATGGGTCAGCCAATTCTGAATCCAAGTGGCCAAGTCACCGTAGGTCCCATGCACCCTATGTTCTGGATAAGCCTTCCATGAGGGGCTTTGTTAAAAGCTTTGCTAAAATCCATGTAGACAACATCCATTGCTCTATCCTTATCGATCACCTGCATCACCTCCTCAAGAAATTCAGTCAAGGTAGGAAGACATGACCTGCCCTGCATAATGCCAGGCTGACTGTCCCTAGTAAGGCCATGCTTTCCCAAATGCAAGTAACACAGCTCAGGACCCTCAATACTGCCCCCAAAGAACATTGTCTATTCCCTTGACTATACTACTCCCGATGACAACTACATTCTCTTTTCTCCCCTCTCCTGAATGGCTCCCTGGACCACGGTGCTATGATCTGTTTGCTCATTCTCCCTATAGCCCCCTCTCTTGTCCACGCAGGGAATCAAAAATCTCAAATCTGTTCAACCAGCTCAAGGGCTGAGGCTCCTTCAACCCTACCTCCTGAATTCCTCTCCCTGGCTTGCTTGTAGTCACACACTCTTGTCGATGATCATTAAACAAATTTGAGTTTGTTGATCGAAGGGATGTGACCGCCTCCTGAAACACAGTGTCCAGGTAATTCTCTCTCTCTCTTCCTGGTGTGTCATGGTGTTCAAAGCTCAGACTGAAGCTCATCAACTTTGAGCCTGAGTTCCTCCAGCAGCCAACACCATCTACATTTATGGTCACTATGAGCCACAATGGGGTCCCCAGCTCCCACATCATGCAGTTACAACACATCGTCTGGCCCAACATTCTTATTTTAATTACTTGGCTGTTAATTTGATTTCTAAACATTTTATACTGGTCTTTTGGTTTGCTGCCTTTAGCTATTTCTGCTGCTTCCCCATGGTGACTCAGTGGTTGGCATAGCTACCTCACAACACCAGGGTCCTGGGTTCAATGCCACCCTTGGGGGACTGTCTGTGTGAAGTTTGCACGTTCTTCCCATGTTTGTGTGGGCTTTGTCCGGGTGCTGTGGTTGCTTCCCACTATCTCAGTTAGGTGGATGGGCTATGCTAAATTGGGCAGGTAGATTAGCTGTGGGAAATGTGGGGTTACAGGACTAAGCTGGGTTTAGGTGGAATGCTGTTTAGATGGTTGGTATTGGCTGAATAGCCTGCTTCCTTCCTGTAGGGATTCTACTTCCCTTCAATCTGAAAATAACCTATGATAGTAAAATTAGTAGCGATCACAACTAATAAACCTACAATTTACCTGTTACGTCACTGTTTCGTGCTGGGCCTGATCCTGGGCTTCAATATATTAAAAAAACTTTACGAAGTATGAGTCAAAAAAAGCAAGATAAAGCATCTCTTCTTCACTGCACTGAATTCATTTGTTGTCTTCAGATTGCCTGAACTACATTCTCACTCGGGCTGTGTCTCATTCTGGTTGGGATCTCTCCTTCCTGATCATGTGCAGCTTACTGATCCTTCACTGGACTAACAGTGGGTCTACCTAAAGCAGATGGACTTCAGCTGTTCAAGAAGGCAGCTCACCACCATCTTCTCAGGGGCAAGCAGGGATGGAAATAAATGCCAGCCGATCCAGCGACGCTGATGTCCCACAAGTAAATATGAAAGAATGATCTAAGCTATTCTTCCAGAGGTGACTGAGACTCAAAGCAACAGCAGTCTAGACAGACGGTGTAGCCTCTAAGAGTACAGTACAGACACCCAATACGTTTCACTGTATCTTGGTACATGTGACAATCAATCAATCAATCAATCAGCATCTAAGAATCTATTTGGTAAAATGTCCAAATATTATCTGGCCTTTCAGGAGGTGAGATGTCTGACTGAAGTGACAGATCTTTTTGCTTAATGTAGTTTTGTAATTGTTATTGCTGAATGTCTGGTGAGCAATAGCACATGACAAAGATACCCCAGATTTTCACTTGGATTAACAGAGGTCCTACTGGAGCAGTTCAGAACACAGAAGTAGGAGTCTGCCGAGACTCAGGCATAACATAACTGTCATAACCAAATCTAATCCTAACTCTCTCTGAACTGCAATCAACCCATCACCATGTGCTGCTAATCTCGCCAATGTTTGCTTGGGTGAATGTATCCTGTTGACCTTGGGGAAATGATTAATTTTTTACTTGTTTCAGTAAATTTTCATTTACTTGTTTTGTAACACTATTTCCCTCACCTTTTCCCTTAGACAGCAACATTTGAAAGTTTGAACAAAATGTCGTGAGAAAGTGGATAACTTTTTTTATAGATATTTTTATTAGAAATTTAACATTTTTACAAGTTTACAAAAATAAACAAAACTCTCATATACAAACATTGATATACAATTAAATCAAATATACAATAGCCAAAATTTAACAAAAGAAAAAAATACCGAAAAAGAAAAAAAACAAAACTCAACTATCTACTAATCTAACCTACAACTAACCAGAGTGTATATTTAAATCTCTTACATGCTCGGAATGTGTTAACATCAGATGTAATAAAACCTGTATTCGCGCGGGATTCCTCTCCTAAGGGGCCCCGGACCAGCCAGGTTTGTAATCTCAATTAAGTAAAAGCCCTTGTTAGGATAGCCGAAATATCTGTATTTATGTAATTCAAGAAGGGCTGCCATATTTTATAAAATAATTCGGTCTTTCGGTGCACCATATTTGTAAGGAAGTCAAGGGGAATACATTCCATAATTAATCTGCGCCAATTTGAAAGTCCAGGGGGCCCTCAGCCACCCAGTTCACCAAAATATTTTTCCTTGCACAGAAAGAGAGAATAGAAAATAGTCTCTTCCTGTACATGTCCAGGGAGGGCAAGTTCGAAAAGCCCAAAAGGAGAGATACAGGGTCCACTTTAATTTCCGTTCCTAAAATTTCTGTCAGGGTACTTGCTACTTTAGTCCAATATCTACGGATCTTATGACAGGTCCATAGGCAATGTATAAGAGTGCCCACCTCTATTTTGCATTTGGGACACATTGGAGAGGCTCCTGCCTTAAATTTTGCCAATCGAACCGGTGCTATATGGGCCCTATGAAGTATCTTCAGCTGGATAGCCTGGGTTCTGTTACAGATAGTAATTCTTCTAGCATTTTCCCAAATACCATTCCACGTTTCTATAGAGATTTCTAGTCCCAAATCCTGATTCCATGTTTTAAGCAGATTGTCCATATCTCCCGATACTTCATCATGTAGTAAATGATAAATAGTACTGACGGAAGATACCCCCACTGGTCGTAGGACACTACATTCTCTATCTGATTTATAAAGACTATCTAATAACGGAGTCTTCTTCTGTATATAGTTTCGAATTCGGAAGTATCGAAAGAGGTCTCCATTAGGTCATCCGAATTTCTGACACAGCTGTTCAAAAGACATCAGGACCCCATCCTTGAATAGGTCCCCTAGACATGAGATACCCCTGGGTCTCCAGAGTTTAAAAGTGGCATCTGTAAACCCCGGTTGGAATCCCCATGCTCCCACTATCGGTGCATAGGGGGACGTTTTATGTGAATTACCCTCATTTTGCCGCATTATATTCCAAGCCTTAATTGTGTTTAGTATTATAGGGTTTTTACAGTGATCTATAATGATTTTCCTCTTGTCTGAAAATAAAAGGTTAATAAGTGGGTATTTTACTTGAGAGGCCTCGATGTCCAACCAGATTGATTGTGGATCAAACAAGACCCAATCAGCTATGTAACTTAATAGGGAACTTAACTGATATTTCCTAAAATCTGGGAAATCCAATCCTCCCCTTGTCTGTGGAAGCTGTAGCTTCTTCAGCTTAATGAGGGGCCGTCTATGATTCCAGATAAAGGAACCCAGCCAGCCATATAATTTACGTAGAGCCATCCTCGGCAGCATCACTGGAAGCATTCTCATAGGGTATAGGAGATGGGGCAGGACATTCATTTTAATTAGTGCTATTCTACCCAACCAGGAAATTGGAAGGTCTCCCCATCGCTGGAGGTCCTGCCTTATCCTTTCCAGTAAATGCACAAAATTAGCCTTATACAACTGACCAAATACTGGAGTAATAAAAATGCCTAAATATAAGAAGCCCTCCAGGGACCAACGAAAGGGAAAAAGGGATCCGTCCACTAAGTGGGGTGTCATAGCAAGGCCACCCATTGGCATAGCCTCCAATTTTGAAAAATTAATTTTATAGCCTGAGAATGCGCTAAATGTATTAATAACTTGGATTACTGAGGAATAGAAGAACATCATCTGCATAAAGGGTAATTTTATGTTTACCTGTACCAATCCTTGGGGCCGTTATATTAGGGTCAGCTCGTATAGCTTCTGCTAGTGGTTCAATTATTAGCGTAAATAACAATGGCGAAAGAGGACATCCCTGACGGCAGCCCCTACCCACACTGAAGCTATCCGAACCTAATCCATTGGTAACCACAACTGCTTTGGGATCACTATACAATGTTGAGACCCATTTGGTAAACACCTTTCCAACGCCAAACCTTTCCAATGTGTAAAACAAATATGACCATTCAACCCTATCAAATGTCTTTTCCGCGTCTAATGAAACTACTACTCCTGGTATCTTTCCCTGATGACAGGCTTGAATCATATTCAAAACCCTTCTAATATGATCTACGGCCCTTAATAAACCCCGTCTGATCCTCCTTTATAATATGTGGCAGCACCCTTTCTAGTCTCAGTGCTAACGTTTTAGAAAGGATTTTAAAAACTACATTTAGCAAGGATATTGGTCTGTATGACGTACCATCTTCTGGATCTTTTCCTTTTTTAAGGATAAGAGAGATATTTGCCTCTTTCAGCGAAGGCGGGAGACAGCCCTGACTATATGCATAGTTATACATGTCCACAAGTGGACCAGCCAATATTTCTGTAAATTCTTTATAGAATTCAGCTTGAAAACCATCTGGGCCTGGTGCCTTACCGTTCTGAAGTTGCCTAATTGCAACAAGTATTTCTTGGACTGTTAGAGGAGCATTTAGGACCGATACCTGTTCCAGATTTAGGCCCAAAAAGGTCAAATTTTTAAAAATTGACTGCATCTTCCTAGTCCTATCTTCACAATCCTGCGATTTATATAACTCAGAATAAAATTCTCTAAAGATCGCATTAATCTTTTTATGATCATGAGTCAAAATACCCGAACTTTCCTTGATAGACGTAATAGTCTGAGGGGCCTTTTTTTTCTTTGCAAGAAATGCTAAGTATCTACCCGGTTTGTCGCCATATTCATATAATCTTTGTTTTGCAAATAATGTTTCCCTCTTAGCCGTTTGAGTAAGCGTAGTGTTTAGAGCTGTCCTAAGAGCCGTAATCCTTTGCAATTTAATAATAGAAGGTCTATCAGTGTATGCTGTTTCAGCTGCTTTTAAGTGAGCTTCAAGCAGACGCTGTTGTTCTCCCTTCAATTTTTTCTGGGTCACTGAGTAGGAGATGATCGAACCTCGCGTGTAAGCTTTGATGGTCTCCCACATCATTGATGGGTTGCTAGCCGTACCTGAATTAATTTCTAAAGAAGTTTTAAATTCCTGAGAGAAGTACTTTACAAATTTACTATCTTTCATTCGGAAGGGGTCCAGGATAACTTTAATCAACCTGTTCAAACATGTAATGATGAAACTCAGGAGCAGGTGGGACCTGGATTCAGGCCTCCTTGACCCATTGTGAGGATGTAAACCACTGGAAGACTGTCAACATGTATTGACTCCATTGGCAGATTGAGGTGAATGAGATTTGAATGACAATTGCAGGACAGTTGGGAAAATAATTGGTTAAAGAAACAGCTTAAGATGTCTTGGAGTTTGAAATGAGACTATCGGGTTAAAGTGTGGTGGGATTTGTGAAGGGGAAGCAATGGCCTATGGTATGATATGGCTAAACTAGTCATCTGGAGAGCCTAGTAATGTCCTGGGGACCTGGGTTTGATGCCATGTGCAGATGCCATGGTGGAATTTGAATTCAATAAAATCTGGAATTAAAAGTCTAATGGTGATCATGAAACCATTGTCAGGGGTAAAAACACATCTGGCTTACTAATGTCCTTTAGGGAAGGAACCTGCCACCCTTACCTGTTCTGGCCTAATATGACTCCAGAACCACAGCAATGTCGTTGACTCTGGCTGGGCCAGTGATGCCCTCATCCTCTAAATTAATTTTTAAAAGGGTCTTTGAGATTTTAACATTTATAGTTGAGTCATGCCATGATCATGGTTTGCAATTAGGCTCATTGCAGTCACAGAGCGAAGACTTACATTACGCTTTTTCCCAGATTCATGATGTAAATGTTTGTCAATTGGAGGTTGGTTTCCTCCTTTAAACAAAGAGGTAAAATTAGAGTGTCAATGGCCATCAGCCCAGTTTTACAGTTTCCAATGGCCAAGCACCAACAAATCACTGGTGGACTGGCAAAGGAATATCTGCCCTCTCTAATATGGAAGGACAAGAAAAGAATACAAGAAGAAAGCAATTTTTTAAATAACCACAATGCTATAGTTGCAATCTTCTCAGTCATCTCAAGAATAAACATAATCATTCTGTCCTCATTGTTATGGCAACAAGTTACTGGAACACAAACAAAGTAAAAGTGAGAGGCATTACAGCATAGATAGTCAATTAACCCCTATCAGGGTTGTGTTGACTCCTCTGTTTCTTCCCAAGAATGTGGATAGGGCCACTTTTTCACTTTCTGAAGCACACAGCTGATAACATTGTGATGTGGCAACAAATCGTATGACTCCACCCTAATGTTTGACAGGTTGCATCATTGCCTTCAGCATTGTTATATCATGCAAAGTGAATCAAAGTGCCCTGAGTTCATTAACCTTCTTAGATTGTATTGCACTGTAAACCTTTGCTATAAATTCTGTGTCTTATGATTTTATACTCCACAACCACCTGATGAAGGAACAGTGCTCCGAAAGCTAGTGCTTCCAAATAAACCTGTTGGACTATGACCTGGTGTTGTGTGATCTTTAACCTCCTAGATTACCTTATAAAATTTCAGTAACAGAAAATAATTTTGCACAGAAAGGTGTTACCTAATTCGTAGTGCTTGAATTTCACAACTCTGCAGTAAAGCACTTCAGGCCATTAGTTATCCAGTTATGTGGATAACATCATTCACCTTCTAAAGTTTCTCAGGGTATTTCAGTGAGTTCTTATTCGGGCTGTAATCAGTGTAGATATGGATGTTGCAACAGTGTTTTATTCATGTGGTTGGAGAATTGCCATACACAGCAGAAATGATCATCCTTAAAACACACACCATTCTAACTTGAACCTATAGAACATAGAACAGTACAGCACAGAACAGGCCCTTCAGCCCACGATGTTGTGCCGACCATTGATCCTCATTGTATGCACCCTCACGTTTCTGTGACCATATGCATGTCCAGCAATCACTATTGCTTCGCAGTCACATGGTCAAACTTCTGCAACTCCTTTCCTTACAGACTATGGGAGGCCCTTACTCCCCAAGGACTGCAGTGTCTCAAGAAGGCAGCACAATATTGCCTTTTGCAGAGTATTGAGGGATGGGCAAGAAGTGATAGCTCTTGTCAACAATGCCCACATTCCATAAACAAATGAAAAAAAGTGTTTCTTGTCTATTGTGCTTGGTTGTTGCTATTGTCATTCTACGCCTTGAAGGGACTGGCATTGAGGAGTCAACAATCCTGGGCCAGGGCTTGACAGCCTCAAAGCACCTCACTCAACAACAATTCCATTTATGTGAGTCTTTTTACAGGAGGGGGAGCTGCTTCACTCTGTTAACTTGACACCAATACATGCTTTCCAGTGGGAACACTGACGAAGCAGGGGAACCCTGTCAGAACTCCATCTTCTCTGGCGTTGTTCTATATTGAAACAAAAACTGCTCCCCTTTGGCTGTTATCAGCTGCCTCAAAGTTCATTGGCAGATCTCAAATCTGTCTCATCAGATCTTCCTGGGGTCAGTGCATCCCACTGATTGACTAAAAAAAAAGACAAAAAGAAAGACTTGCCTTTATACAGCACTCTTGACAAACACCAGATGTCTCAAAGTCCTTTATAGCGAATGAGGTTGAGTAGTAGTTAATAAAATTTAGACTTTGCATGGAAAGATCCCTATGAAAATATCAGGTGATTTCTTTTAACAATATTCACAAAATTCCTCCAGTTTGGTTTCAAAAGCAATACCATGGTGAAATGTTGGCTTTTATTTTGTGATATTTGAATAATCACACCTCTAGTTTCAAGAAATGTGAACTCTATTAAATTCAATGGTTGCAGGTTGCTTGAACAGAAGACCCCCCCAATTCAGACTGCACTAGACAAGTCCTTATTGATTCTGTTACAGATGTTTTCCTAATTAACTTGTTCAGAGATATGACATACCACTCGAGCATGTGGGACTTGCTCTGGCCTTCCTGATTTAGAGGTATGGACACTACCACTGCACCACAAGTGCTTACATTGGTTTTGTTACATGAAACATGATTTTTAGGTGTAGCTGTGAAATGCTTTGTCCTTTCATTTGGAGAATTCTCATAAACTTTCAGAGCCACCTCCTTCACCTTACAGTTTGTGAGATAATCTGCAGCTCTTCACAACCAGTCAATATCAGGATTGCCGGGCCATCAGTTTCAGTGATGGGGGGGCATAGAGTTAATATCTTCTCTGTTATGTGTCGCTCTGATTTGATTTGTTCCTCTTTGCCAAATCTCTAATCCCTTGCATGCTGTTCACATGTCAATTTTCTTTACAAATACAGTAATAGAGATGCACAGCATAGGGACAGACTCTTTAGTCCAACTCATTCATGCTGACGAGATTTCCTAAGTGTATCTAGTCCCTTTTGCCAACATTTGGCCCATATCCTTCTCAACCCTTCCTATTCATATTGAAGATGTGGGTATACTGTACCTTTAAGAGAGTTAAAAGCAGCAGAACTACCTGACAGCACCAAATATTCTGATGAAAAGATATAATGTAACCTTTTGGTCCAGCAGTTAGTGTAGCTAGTTGCCTAGAGGCAAAAATTAGGCCAGATTTGAATTAAGCCAGTCAGTTTAAATTAAATTAAATTAAATTTAAAGAAACCAAACTCCAATCCAGTTTGAATTGAGTTTGAATTGATTGACAATCTTAAAAGTGACCAGGGAAAATTGAACAGTTGGGAGGAGAACTGCCAAGCCAGCATGCAGAGACTGCCCGACAAATAGCTTTCTGAAAAGTACCTTTATCGATCAAAAACTTGCAAAGCAGAATCTCCAAGAAGCAGAAAAGAACACCAGAATACAGAGAAGAACTGAAATGTGCATGGTTTTGAGATAATAAGTTTTGTTTTGTAAATCTTAATTTGTGGTTTTATCAGAATAGCATTGAAGAAGGGGAAGTTAAATATCAGTAAGAAGAAGGAGTTGTAAATAGTTGTTACTTAAGTAAATTCTGTTATACTCTAAGACATAAACTTGTTAATGTTTACTTTAAATAGTTCTTGGCCTCTCGAATTTTCACTGATTACTGCACAGGATAAATCTTTTCTGTGTTACTGGTTTAAATTAAGCAGGAGGGTTTACCCTGTATTGTAACAATATACCCATCCAGCTGCCTTTTAAGTGTTGTAATTGTACCAGCCTCCACCACTTTCTTGAAAATGTTTTGTGTATAAATCATAGGAGTGGGGCCTGAACCAACAGCCTTCTCATTCAGAGGCGAGGTTTACACCATAAAGTCATAACACTGAAGGAAGCACTCCAATCTATCAAGTCCAAGACTGCTCTCTGCTGTGCCATCAATCAGTCTCATTTCCACATTCTATTACCATAGCCCTCAAGTGATTATCTAATTTCCATTCCAAGTTCTGTTGTGTATATAAAATAGAGTTTACCTAATAACAATGGAAAACTCATTTGCAACTTTAGCCCCTTCACATTCCTACTCCTTCTCTCTCTCTATTGCTGCAGCAAAGTCTAAACTTTGTCGAATGCACCAAATAAATTTGTACAGCACAGTCATTTCATCCATGCCAACCAAGTATCCTAAATTAATCTAGTCCAGTTGGGCATTTGTCCCACATCCCCCTAAATCCTTTCTATACCTGTCCCTATCCAGATGCCTTTTAAATGTTGCAATTGTACCAGCCTCTACCACTTCCTCTGGCAGCTCATTCCAGACACGCACCAGCCTCTGCATGAAAATGTGGCCCCTTAGGTCCCTTTTAAATCTTTCCTCTTTCACCTTAAACCTATGTCCTCTAGTTTTGGACTCCCACACGCTGGGAAAAAGACCTTGGCTATTCACCCTATACATGCCCCTCATGATTTTATAAACCTCTATAAGATCGCCCCTCTGATGCTCCAGGCAAAAATAGCCCCAGCCTATTCAGCCACTCCCTTTGCTCGAACCTCCCAATCCTGGCAACATCCTTGTAAATCTTTTCTGAACCCTTTCGAATTTTACATCTTTCCTTTGGCAGGGAGACTAAAACTGAACACAGAATTTTAAAAGTGGCCTAATCAGTGTCCTGTACAGCTACAACATGACCTACCAACTCTTATACTCAATGCACTGACCAATAAAGGCAAATATGCCAAGCACCTTCACTACCCTGTACACCTGTGACTCCACTTTCAAGGAACTATGCAACTGCGCTCCTAGGTCTCTTTCTTTGGCAACACTCCCCAGGCCCCCTACCATTAACTATATAAGTCTCATCTTGATTAACCTTACTAAAATGCAATACCTCACATATCTAAATTAGCCTCCATCTGCCACTTCTTGACCCATTTCCATTGGCCCATCATCTACCACTCTGGTTTCATCAATCCTCTTTGTTCGTTCTTCAAAAAACTCAATCAAATTAGTGAGACATGAGTTCCCATGCCCAAAGCATGTTGACTATCCCTAATCAGTCTTTGCCTTTCCAAATGCAAGTAAATCCTGTCCCTCAGAATCCCCTCCAACAATTTACCCACCATGGACATCAGGCTCACTGGTCTGTAGTTCTCTGGCTTTTCCTTACCACCTTTTTTGAAATAATGGCACCACTTTAGCAACCCTCCAGTTCCGGCACCTCACCTGTGGCCATCATTCACACAAATATCTCAGCAAATGGCTCAACATCTCTTCCTTGCTTCCCACAAAGTTCAGAGATACACCTGATCAGGTCTTTAAGATGTTCAGCCCCACTTCATCTGTAATATGGATACTTTTCAAGATATTGCTACTTATATCACCAAGTTCTCTAGTTCCATCTCCTTCTCCACAGTAAATACTGACATGAAATACTCATTCAGTATCTCACCAATTGAAATCATGGGAAAAGTCTCCGCTAGTTTGTTGGAGGTCAATCATCTCAGCTCCAGGATGTCTCTGGCTAGTGTGTAGGGCCAACCATCTTCAGCTGCCTCATCAATGGCCTTCCCTCCAACATAAGATTTGAAGGGGGAAAGTTTACTAATGATTGTGTATTATTGACGGAATGCTTCCTCAGGTCTATGATTGGTCCATACTTGTAGATCTTCCCCAACTCTTTTTGTGAGGCAGTTGAATGCTGAACTCCATGGATATGGAAGCCAGTCTGGCTGACTGTTCATTGGATGAATACTTGAAAGAGGAAAAATGGCGGAGCTACAGGGAAAGTGTGGGTCAGTAGGACTAATTGGACTGCATTTTGAAAGAGCTGAGGCAGACTTTGTTTTTATTCATCCACAGGATGTGGGTATTGCTAGCTGGGTCAGCATTGATTGCACACCCCTAATTGCCCAGAGGGCTGCTGAGAGTCAACCACATTGCTATGGGTCTGAAGTCACATGTAGGCCAGACCAAGTAAGAATGGCTGTTTCATTCCCTAAATGATATTTTTCATTCCAGTTTGTTAATTTTAGAGATAAAGATGTCTACCTCTAACCTCGTTTCAATGATGGTGAGTTGGAGGAGGCAGCTTGTTTAACTCTCACCGAGTAGGGGATGACTTTCAGAAAAGATAATGATGACTTGGACATTGTGATCTGGTGAGCCACAGGATTTTGGACTAAAGACAACCACCCAGTCAAGTGACCTTACCCCTGGGTCACACCCTATCATTGGGATGAAATCTGAAAATCTTTGGAGTAAAGTATCATCCAAGATGCGCCAAGTCAACACTCCTTCCTTTTCATAAGGATGAAAGACAGAAGACTGAGGATCATATTGAATACAAGGTAGTCAATGTGAAGACTCAGATGAATGCTTACTCTCGACCCAGGATTGAGGAGGCTTTACAAGTCCTCAAAGGTGCAAAGTATTCCTGCAATCACAATTTAGCACACAGATGAGGAAATCAGGGAATCATGAAGGAGTGGTTGGGAAAGAGTGTACCAGGTATGATACTGAAGGAGCAACGCAGTGAGTTGTATCCAATATTTGAAGACCCCTTTTGCACTCCAGTCAGAAGCTTGTCTTATCACCTGTCCTTGGCTACCCAGATTGCCATCTCCCTTCTCTATTGGGAACTAATAGCAATTCCCTCAGCCTAGGAACTGTGCTGTCACGGGTTCAAGGGCAGAAGAGAATAGCTATCGCTTCTGGCAGTTGGAGTCTCAAACTGATAGCCATAGCAAGAAAACTGACTGTGCTGCAGGGGAACGCTGCCCTTGCCTGGCTATAGCCCCTTCCCCAAGTCAAAGACAACATTCGAATCCTGATTTTCCATGACCTTCAGATTAAGGTCCAACAGAGTATCACCAATGCATTTAGGAGTGAGATCCAAACCTAGTCCAGGCAGGTAGAGCCAGGTGTTGTCTCACCTTTGCCGGATCTCTCGCAAAAGGAGGTCAGGTAGCTTCAGCTGATTGACATGGGCATCAGCTTACTGAGCTGGCTCAGTAACTGTCCCCATGACTTGTTCGGACTTGTCCTACCTGCCTATCTCCTTTTCTACCTATCCACTCCACCCTCTCCTCCCTGACCTATCACCTTCATCCCCTCCGCCACTCACCCATTGTACTCTATGCTACCTTCTCCCCACCCCCACCCTCCTCTAGCTTATCTCTCCACGCTTCAGGCTCACTGCCTTTATTCCTGATGAAGGGCTGTTGCCCGAAACATTGATTTCGAAGCTACTTGGATGCTGCCTGAACTGCTGTGCTCTTCCAGCACCACTAATCCAGCATGAAGCAGGGCAGGTAAAGCAGTTGGGCTATAACTTCAGCAGCAGGTGATAATGGTGAGGAAGGGCAGTTGGAGTAGTGGAATAAATCTCTCTGGAGGAAAAGGATTCTTATGGAAAAGGTGATGTTATGGGGTGAAGAATCAAACAAGCAGTGCTTCATGATCTTTGGGCCGTACGTGTGTTCAAATCTCATATTACAAATAATTGAGTGACTGGCTTTGATCTTGCAATTACAATCCTTTTTGTGACTAATGAATGCATTTGAGTCGAACACTTTCTATATGTCTTATTGCATTTTCCCTGAGTACTCGTTGGGGGAGTTTTAGTTTTTGGACAGATGTAGAGAGCATCTGCACAGTACTTTTAATGCAATGAGACACCTTGAGGCACATCATCAATGGGCACTAGGAAACTGGCATGGAGCTAAGAGGGAGGGGTCCGGAAACAAGTGACTAAAGTTTGGTGAAAGTTTTTAAACGTGAAGATGTAGAGATGTCAAGGAACCAAGCACAGCATAAGATCTCTCGAAATGTTCCTTGCTTTATTAAGGTATGGAGGCATTTGTACATAATTTCTGTTCTGAGCTGAATGGGTTGCTGTATAACCCAGAATATTTGTGGACAAATAGTAATCATTAGTCACAGGCTAAGCAATAGGGAGAATCGAGCCTGGCAAAATTATTTTTTCTGAATTAGTTAATATTACCTCAATGTATTTTACTGTTGTAAGCCAAGTGTACCGTCCAGCACATTAAGAACAGTAGTAATTTATGTTTAACTAGCACCATTAATGTAGAACAATGCCCTATAATTAACCCAGAGGAGTTCTACTACTTGTGTAAACAGTTCTAGTGTGAGGTCAGTAAGGTCAGTACCAAATTCTCTCTCGTGATGAAGGACCTAGTGCAAGCCCCCAAAGGTTTCGGTGCTTATTTCTCGTGTGAATGGCCTTTTGATTGAATTGTTGAACAATCAGCATTTACATTTGTCGAGCAATCCCAAATAAAAGTCGAAAAAAACTAAAAGTAAGAAAAAAGATTTTTTCCCTCGATAGATGGTCTCCCAGAAAAATGATTATGCTGTGGTTAAGATCAACGTTTGTAACTAATCTGGTAGCTTTCAATTTTAATGGAGAAAGAATTGAAGAGTTGTATTTACATAGAGCCAAGCAAGCCCTCAGGACATCCTCAAACTAGTCAATGTTACCATGCAAGAAATGTAGCAGGCAAGCTATTCACAACAAGCTCCATGTGAAATGATCAATTTGTTATTGGGTTTTTATTGAAGGATAAATTTTGGTACTTACCTGCTCTTCTTCAAAATAATGCCATAGCATTCTTTTCCATCCACCTGATCTGGCCTCAGCTTCATGTCACCTCCAACAGCGCAGCATCTCCTCAATACTGACTGGAGAGTCAGCACTCATATTCGTGTTCAAGCCCTGAAATGGCACATGAACCTACAATCTTAAGACTCAGGTTAGAGTGTTGCTAACAAGTTATGAATTAAATAAAAACAGAGAATATGAGAGATTGTAAGAGCATAAGAAGTAGGAAATGCAGTAGACAACTTGGCCCCTTGAGCCTGTTCGGTCATTCGATAGGATCTTGGCTGACCTGACATTTCTCATGTCCACTTTCCTGCATCTTGATCCCCTTCCTCATCAAGAATCTATCTACCTCAGCCACAAGGACTCTGTGCCCACAGCCCTCTGTGGCAAGGAGTTCAAAATACTCATGACCCTAAGAGAAAGCCCAAGAAGAAACATAACAGGTTTGGCTGCATCTGTGGAGAGAGAAACCCAGAGTGAATGGGTGGAATCTTCCATTCCCTTAAGCACTATGGGTAATGGCAGGAATGTTGGGAAAATACAGGAAAATGGAAAAATCAGATTCTTGAAGTTGAGAAAGAAAATCCAACTTTCTCCTTAGGTTAAAATGGTGAGTTTTGAATCTCGTTAATGAACAGCAACTGCTCGATTTCTATGTATTTGCATCTCAATATTGTGTTACAACTGAAGGTGTGCATCAGTAATGAAGACTGGCACCACAAGCTGTCACCACAAGTCAGCTTAACCCACCACTTAAACTTTATTGCATGTAGCATCCAGAATAAAACTCTTAAGTCAGCAAGTTAAACATCTAAATTTAATTTAGCTATTTATCGATTAATGGTGAAATTTAACTACCGTTCCAAACGGTGTTTGTCTCTGCAGGTCCAGGTTTTGACCCTTATGTTGTGTGGTTCTGAAGAATCCTTAAGTTGAATTCTTCTGGAGCTTTGTGTTTTATGAAGTTTCAGAAGTGACATTATTGATGACCCTTTCATCACAATATTGCTTACACCTCTGGAGTCGTCAGGTTAGCAGTTTGCCTTCTTATCAGGAACAGCTCCTTGTTTTTTGTTCTGTTTAGTGTTGACTGTTTATTCTCACCCAGGAAACAGCTCGATCATATTGCTTCAATTCCTTCTTCCCAATGATGGTTAATTAGCATGTTGCTTTTAATTCCTTTGTAACAGTTTCTCCTTATCCCTTTTATTTCAGAAACAGTTTATTCCAGAAACAGTTATTATTGATTCTTTCAATCCCTGAACAATTATTAAAGTTTTGAATGTTGTAGTATTAGATCCTCTTCTTTGTTCATTGTTGTTCCTATGATGTAGAAACACTAGTATACTTAGATATCTTCTGCCACTTTGATTCAAATCCAAGTTGAGTTGCTACACCAGGTACAATTTAAATAAAATTCCGTTATACATTAGGGACATCTGCAAACAAATAGCCAATACATTCTTGACAAATTAATGGTCTGTAAATAATCATAAAATAAAATAGGGTAATAAGCATGCCAATAAAGACAATAAACTGTTATTGTGAAATGACACCATGCTATACCTACTGAAGTTTTAACATTATCATGTGTTAACCATGCTAATTCCATTTTCAGCTGCTTTATTTGTTGCCAGTGCCAAAGGTGAAACATAATAGCAATAAAATTAAGATTTGTCAAAGTACACAAAATAGTAATAGCAATATGACGTGAAATAAAGCAAACACAGGCAGCCATGTTACATTACTTCCTGAATTTCAGATATCATCACGTTGAATCAATCGCCCATACTGTTGTTAATCACGCCTGCATGTGATGTCAGCAATTTGGAATGCAATGTCGTTAGTGGTGTTTCCTGATTGACTACCAGCTTTAGTATAATCATTTATTGCACCTGAAATGCTCTTAACTCGAGAAGTTAATTGATTTAATTAATCACTGATGTCCAGACTGTAGAAACTCCTGAACTGTAAACGCCTGTCACATTTCCCAACAAGCTTTGATGCTTCCTCACTTTTTGTAACCCTCTTGATTAAACAATGCATTGACCAAGTCCTTATAAATGTTAGGCACTAAGGTTTTGGATAGCATAATGGTCATGGAATAGCTGAAAGATTTAGAATTACTGATACCAATTCATGATGAACATTTTCATACAATACTTTACCCGTGTTTTGAATAACTGTCCTGTCCAGAGTCCTTCTCTTCCTACCTCAACATTTATGAACTGGGTTACCACATTGCTACTGCAGCAAACATTAATGCAGGAAGTTGTAGGCAGAGGGCCTTCCGTCCACACATGCTAGAGTTTGATTAGTTGTAGAACAACACACAGTTGTCACGTTAAACAGTACATAAGCTGTAATGGTTCCTGCTTCTGTATTAGTTGAATATGTAGACTTCTGTATTCCTGACCAAAGAGATAACAACGAATATTAGTTGCATAACTCCGCAACTCCACAGAGAGGCAAATTGTTACATTGTACATCGTGCCCACTTCCACTGAGCAATGGACTTTGGCTGCTGGCTCTGTATTCAGTATGCAAAAGCCAGCAATAGCATTTCAAGGGTGGCATGGTGGCTCAACAGTTCGCACTGCTGCCTCACAGTACCAGGGACCTGGGTTCAATTCAAGCCTCAGGCGACTGTGTGTGGAGTTTGCACGTTCTCCCTGTGTCTGTTTGGGTTTCCTCCACAATCCAAAGATGTGCAGGTCAGGTGAATTGGCCATGCTAAATTGCCCCATAGTGTTAGATGCATTAGTCAGAGGTAAATGGGTCTGGGTGAGTTACTCTTCAGAGGGTCAGTGTGGACTCGTTGGGCTGAAGGGCCTGTTTCCACACTGTAGGGAATCTAACCTAATCAGCTTCATGGTTTATGTAAAGCACAGAAATAAAAGATCAAGATAATTTCTGCTCTTACTTACAGTTTATCAGTTTACACAAATACATTACCAAACTCCCCAGCGAGTTGATCTATTATTATCTCCTCAACCCAGATGTTCTTTTGGTCTGTTTCTGTTACATTGAAGTGAAACCTTGATATTACAGTTTTTCTTTAGTACAGTGTGTATTTGGTTCCCTTAGGTGCTACCAACTGCTGACATTAGTGTTGACACTGCTGAGATAATGGCAGTTGCTGTTTGGATGTTTTAACCGATTGTTGCTATTGAGGTGTTTGTGTGGTGTCTATAGTATAATTTGTCCCATTGTTATCGGGAGTTATCAGTTTTTTAACAGTTGGAGCTCTGCGATTAGCTGAGGTAGCTGATCCCACATAGTGGACTTCTCCAGCAGCCTCCTGCTGTATGAGGCTTGTTTACAGCATCATTTTCAGTACTGGTGTCGAAGTTAATGGTTTCCCATCTGGTGACACAGACCCTTTTGTTTCTCAGTGCAAAGGAAAATCAGTTAAGCTATTATAAACATGCAGGTTGTAGAGTAAAGATCTGGTTGGATCAGGAATTCTTCAGGACTCACTATATCAACTACCACTGCTAATTCTGCTGCTTGTGCGGTGATATTGCTCAATAGTTTAAAAAAAGATGACATCATGTGTTACCCCCTGATGGAGTTTTCACAAAAAGGCCACATCCTGTCTTCCTGTTACCATCTTCTATCATTGACAAGTCATTGATAAAGCTTTTAACTCGGCTGTCTGTATTCTGTCCCCCCCATTGTCTTTGGAACAAGTGATCCTTTAGGATCAACATAGATATTCCTGGAAAATCCCAGCAGGTTTGGCAGCATCTGTGGAGAGAACTCATTGTGAATGTTTCAGGTCCAATGACCTTTCCTTAAAACAGTTCTGATCTCCTTAGAACCCTGATTTCTCTCCATAGATGCTGCCAGACCTGCTGGGATTTTCCAGCAATTTCTGTGTTTGTTCCTGATTGCCAGCATCTGCAGTTTTCGGGTCATTTGTTTCAACTGCAGAACAAACATGTGGTTCCACCAATAGGGCAAATTGTCTGCAAAAAAGGTTGTTTTATAGCCTTTCAACTGGAGTATGCAAGCCTTGTAACATAAGTGCCCAGTGAGCGATTCTGATCTGACTAACATGACCATTCTTAAGACATCCATCTAATTGGCAGTAACTGAAGGAGGGAATGTTCGGTTCAAATGATTATGGCCAATTATGAATGCCAAATGTTGTACTGTCCAGAAAACTGCAAACAAATGGTTTTCACTAAACTAGAAACCTTGTTCTATTGGCGCTAATAGCCTGAAGGCAGTAACAGACAGAACCTAAACGTTGATGTCTGTTTTTTAACAGCTAATATAGTTGGTAGCTGCTACTTAGTGCAAAGGGCATCTCTGGGTCTGGAACCTGTAAAACTGGGGCTTGAACTGATGTTTCTTTCAACTCATTGGGCCGCTCCAAATTGATGCAGGAAGTTGAGTGATGGGAGATAAAGTAATAGCTGAAGTACTTAATAAATACTTTGTGTCAGCCTTCACAGTGGAAGACATGAGTAATATCCCAACAATAGAGGAGAGTCAAGGGGCAGAGTTGAGTATGGTAGCATTACAAAAGAGGAAGTGCTAGAAAAGCTGAAAGGTCCTGGCCTCAAAGGGCTACATCCTAGAGTTCTGAGGGTGGTGGCTGAGGAAAGAGCAGAGCCGCTGACTGTGATCTTTCAAAAATCAGTGGAGTCAGGGAAAGTCCCAGGTGATTAGAAAATCGCTGTTGTAACCCCCTTTTCAAGAAAGGACCAAGACAAAAGATGGAAAATTATAGGCCGATTAGCCTAACGTCAGTTGTAGGTAACATTCTAGAATCCATCGTTAAGGATGAGATTTCTTAATTCTTGGAAATGCAGGGTCGGATTAGATCAAGTTAGCATGGATTTAGTAAGGGGAGGTCTTAGAATTCTTTGAAGAGCTAACAAGTAGGTTAGACCAGGGAAACCCAGTGGACATTATCTACCTAGACTTCCAAAAGGCCTTTGATAAGGTGCCTCATGGGAGACTGCTGAGTAAGGTGAGGGCCCATGGTGTTCAAGATGAGCTAATGGCATGGATTGAGGATTAGCTGTTTGACAGAAGACAGAGAGTTGGGATAAAAGGCTCTTTTTCGGAACGGCAGCTAGAGACAAGTAGTGTCCCGCAGGGTTCAGTATTGGGGCCGCAGCTGTACACATTATATATTAATGATCTGGATGAAGGGACTAGGGGCATTCTGGCGAAGTTCGCCAATGTTACGAAGTTAGGTGGGCAGGCAGGTAGTACTGAGGAGGTGGGGATGCTGTAGAAAGATTGAGACAGTTTAGGAGAGTGGTCCAGGAAATGGCTGATGAAATTCAATGTGAGCATGTGCGAGGTCTTGCACTTTGAAAAAAAGAATACAGGCATGGACTATTTTCTAAACGGTGAGAAAATTCATAAAGCCAAAGTACAAAGGGATCTGGGAATGCTAGTCCAGGATTCTCTAAAGGTTGATTTGCAGGTAGAGTCTGTAGTTAAGAAAGCAAATGTAATGTTGCCATTCATGTCAAGAGGTTTGGAATGTAAAAGCAGCAATGTGCTACTGAGACTTTATAAAGCTCTGGCTAGGCCCCATTTAGAATACTATGTCCAGTTTTGGGCCCCACACCTCAGGAAGGACATACTGGCACTGGAGCGTGTCCAGCAGAGATACACACGGATGATCCCTGGAATGGTAGGCCCAATATACAATGACCGGCTGAGGATCCCTGGGATTGTATTCATTAGAGTTTAGAAGGTTGAGGGGAGATTTAATAGAAACTTACAAGATAATGCATGGCTTAGAAAGAGTGGACGCTGGGAATTTGTTTCCGTCAGGTGGGGATACTAGGATCTGTGGGCACAGCCTTAGAATTAGAGGGGCTCAATTTAAAATGGAACTGAGGAGACATTTCTTCAGCCAGAGAGTGGTGGGCCTGTGGAATTCATTGCCGCAGAGCGCAGTGGAGGCCGGGACGTTAAATGTCTTCAAGGCAGAGGTTGATAAATTCTTAATTTCGCAAGGAATTAAGGGATACGGGGAGAGTGTGGGTAAGTGGCATTAAGATGCCCATCAGCCATGATTGAATGGCAGAGTAGCCTTACTTCCACTCCTATGTCTTATGGTCTTATGGTCTTATTGACTGCTTGTGTGTGTTGTTCCACCTATTTCCATGGAATGCTCTTTATCAACAGATCTGTCAACTTTAGTAGCAAAGCCATCAGTATGATTTCTACGGTGTGCCACTAATCCTAAGAACGATTTTAAGGCACTGACCTCTTTGTATAAAAGCAGATTACATTTAGCATCAATCCGTTTCCTGCCTGTCTCCAATTTACCAGGTGCCATTACTGTAGCCAAATGGTAGACTTTCTGCTTCATGATCTGCACATTCTTAAAGTTAACTTTCAGTCCTAGATCTGTAAGGAGAGTTAAAAACTCATGTAGCAGAACTGGTTATTCCTGTTCTGTCTCCATCTATAACAACAAATCTTCTACACATTGTAATCTGCAGTTGGGATTGGAAAAACAGTCTAATGCCTTTGCTAATCTTTGATAGAATATGGACGGACAAATTATGGAACCCTTATGGCAAACAAATCCAAAAGTTGTAATTGAAAAGTAAACACAAATTTGGACTGGCATTCCTGCTTTAAAGGAATGGACCAAAATGTGTGACTAAGATCCAGGACAGTAAAATACTTTGCCCGAGGTGCCTGTTTCAATATAGTCTCAGGATGTGTGGCTACAGTGGGTGCTGTATGTGGAGTGGGTTCACTTAATGCTATATAGTCGATTGTCAATCTCCAAGATCCACCCAGCTTCCTAACTGGCCAAATGGGGAATTGTTAGTAGAGGTGACTGGGTGCAAAATTCCTAGTTAAGCAGAATCACAGAATCCCTACAGTGTGGAAACAGGCTATTTGGCCCAACAAGTTCACACTGACCCTCCGAAGAGTAACTCGCCCAGACCCATTCCCCTACCCTATTATTCTACATTTATCCCTGACTAAGGCACCAAACTTTACATATCCATGAGCACTACGGGCAATTTAGCATGGCAAATTCACCTAACCTTTGAATTGTAGGAGAGAACCAGAGCACCCAGAGGAAACGCACGCACAGGGGGAGTATATGCAAACTCCACTCAAACAGTCATCCAAAGCTGGAATGACACCCAGGTCCCTGGCGCTTTGAGGATGCAGTGCTAACCAGTGAGCCACTATGCTGCCACACTATTGATTATTTTGGCTACCGTCCCTTCTGCTTGTTTTGGAAAAGATATTGCCTCTGTAGTTTAGGATTTGGGTCATCTATCACTGCTTCTTCCTGTCATAAGTCCACAATCACGTTTGTAGGTAGCCAACACATTCATACACTGCACAATGAGACTCTGAGCGGGTTGTTCATCAGTCAGCTCAGGGGGATCAACCCATAAATCTCCCATTATCAAATTCAGTGGTTACACTTGCTAGTAGGAACCTCAGTGGGTCCCTGTCCCCCCAACCAGAGAATCTGCCAGATGAATTAGTTTCCCGGATCAAAGGCAAGTTCACATTTACTCATAAAATCTGAACCCAAAGTTCGTCCCACATCCCGGTCTAGTTCTACCTAGCTGACTGGATGTTCACACTGTATCTTACCAATCTGAAGGTGTAGCAGGTGAGCTTCAATGCCTTCTCGTGTATAACCTGTGAAGCCACTTCAAATAATTGTGCTTGCACTGTGACCATTTAACTGCA